>NC_142010.1:18831320-18990941 GCF_049901735.1 Notechis scutatus | reverse complement strand
CAATATGTTAGGGATAACATTGTTTACCCTAACTGGTTTGGAGTAAAAATAATAAATATGGTATCATGGTTTGTTAGTTAAAGTGTGTGTAACTTTAACAGCAAGAATGTAATTAAGGGTGTGGTTGTAAAAGCACTATATAAGAAGCGAGGCCATTGCAGCTCTCTCTCTCTGGCTTACTGATCCCTAATTACTGGATGGATTGATGACTGCGTTCTTGCTGAAACGGGAGTGAAACAGGAGTGTTGATTGGACAGATAAGAAGATAAGATTGGACAGATTTATTGTAAGTGTACTGACATTGGCTATTCAACACAGACTTTGCAAATAGAGTATCCCGACAAGACTTGACTGAAATTGATATATGACTAATGGACCGTTTATTTTGACTATGCTATAATTCTTAAATGGAATAAACTATATTTTTGATAGCACAAGCGTATCTGTATTTTTACTACGTGTTAACTAAAAACTTATCTCACACATTTACCTGTCTTCCTATCTGACTTAGCTGCACGTTCTGTTTAGTTTGTTTTCCTTAACACCCGTTGGGAATCCAGGCTTAACAAGGTTCTTTTGATTGCAGTCGCACTATAGTGCCATTTAATTTCAATTATGTAACGTGAACTAAACTGTATGCGGGCAATACAAATAGTATATTTTCAGAAATTTAAATTGTCACAGGGAATTTTATGAAAACCTAATGAAAATGTTTTTAAATAATGCTATAATTTTTTAAAAAAGTCAATTAAATTTAAAAAAGGAAAGTGCTTCAGTATCGGACAAAACCCCTACCGCCCACCATGAAAGCTGGAATGCCCACTAGTGGGTGGTAGGGACCAGGTTGACTACCACTGATATAGACTATTTCAAATGCTCTAACATGCACTAACCCAGCCCTGCTCAGCCTGTAATGACAGAAGGGGCACATCCAGGGTGAGATTCTCCTGGTTCGGACCGGTTAGGCGAACCCCTTGTTCCATGTGGGCCCCCGCCCGTGCTCTTTTCTGTTCTTTATGTCTTTTTGTTAGAGCACAGCTGATTCACGTGGCAAAGTGGTTTGGCACGCCTCAGCTGTTTTCTTCAGCTGCAGTTGAAGCTTTTTTAAATGTGCAGCAAGCGTGCGGAGAGAAGCGTGTGCTCACCAAACCGGTTGTTATACCAGTTGAATCACATTCCTGGGCACATCCAGCAGTGGGATTCATATAATTTAACAACTGGTTCTCTACCTAATGACTGGGTGGGCATGGCTGGGTGATTATGTGACTGGCTGGGCATGGGCAACTTGATCGGTCTCACCCTTAGGAAATTTCTCAGTCCAACTCACAGTAAAATAGCACAATAAAATAGCACTGTTCTAATATTTAGAATAGGATAGGATAGGATAGGATAGGATAGGATAGAATAGAATAGAATAGAATAGAATAGAATAGAATAGAATAGAATAGAATAGAATAGAATAGAGTAACAGAGTTGGAAAGGACATTGGAGGTCTTCTAGTCCAGCAGTCGCCAACCAGTGGGCCAGGGACCACTGGTGGTCTGCTAAGAAAATTATGGTGGTCCGCAGAGAAATGTCACCCCCAAAGCATTTAATCCAGGCTGCACAGGAACACAAGGCTTGTGTCGCTTGCATTGTGAACAACACGAGGTAGTGAGGGGAGGGGGAAAGGGTGGTGGAGAACATGCCCCTTACCCCATGCATCTGGCCTGGCCACCGGGCTGCTTCTTTCTGCTTCTTTCTTCTGCTTTTGGCTGCACGAAAGGAAAGAGGCCAAAGTCTTTCTTTCTCTCCTCAAACTCTGCCGGAAATGAGTCTTTGGGACCCTGCAAGGCATCCTGCTCCAAGAGGCTGCGCTGGCATGACAAGTCTCACAAAGACTCATTTCTGGCGGAGTTTGGGGAGAGAAAGAAAGACTCTGAGGCTTCTGCTGCTTTCCTTGCATGAAGCAAAAAGTCTCTCTTTCTCTCACGCACGTGCTGAGAACGGAGCTGGAGACGGTATCCTGCGACCCCAAATAAAGAACGATTGATTGGTAGGAAAACGGGTGGGGAATTTTCCTTCAGACATTTTGGGGGATTTTCCCAGGGTCTCTGCTCTGCGGAATTTAAAATGATGAGTTTGATGGTTCCTGAGGTCCAAAAGGTTGGCGACCCCTGTTCTAATCCCACCCCTGTTTACGCAGAAAACCCTACACTACTTCAGACAATTCTTTCTCCCTGTTGAAAGGTAAAGCCTTTGCTTCCCTGAGTTTGAATTTCCCGGCTGGGAGGATGTTACTGACGGGTGGAAGAATTTAGACTGAAACGAGCTGCATGAAACCCGGATCTTGTTTATTTTTCAGGAAGGCAAGTGGCAACAAAGACCAGCGTTCCTGGGCTAGCTAGCAGAGTTTAAACTGTAAACACATGTTTTTTATACCCTTTATCCCTTTGAAATTGATTTCTAGGTAGTCCTATAGTTTTTGTGTGATTCTTTTGTGTTTGTGATTGCTTTAGTGGTTTTAATCTTATTTCGTGTTTGAGTCTCTCCACCCGAGGGCAATCTCTCTCTCTATCTCTTTTAAATACATTATTTATTTTTTTATTTCTATAAATACATCATTGTGTGAACAGTGTGATTCCAGGTCATTTGACATTTTAAGACAAACACGACCATAGTTTCATATTCATGCTATTAACTTTCTTATCTAATTTAGTATTACTATGTATTATCCATTTTTATCATAGAATATTCTCATATGCTACTTTACATCAATCTCTATATTCTTAATATCATTTTTGTTATGCATATTCTCTTAATAGTCATATTTGCAGAATTTAACAAATTATATAGTTCAAATAATCATTGATAAATTCATTGTGATTTATATTGTCCAGTATTTATCCCCTTTTTAAATGTTAATTATGTCACTATTATATTTTTAAAACAAAGTCCCTTTCTAATCTCATTGCAATACACAAATCGTATTTTCCATCTTATTTTCATTTAACAAATTATATATTCTAATATAATCATTTTTATCTATTACAATATACTATTGATTTTTCTTTCTGACATATTCCACATATTGTTTCTTTCCCTACAATATCGTATTAATTTTCATACATATTTCCATTAAGAATTATAAGTCTTGAATAATAGTCCTATAATAAGGTCTTAATTTCATATTTGTTCCAATTAGAATATTGAGCCTTATATTTATTATAATTAACAATTTATATATCTTTAATAATCCTATAATAAAATATTAATTTCAAATTTGTCAAAGTTAATAATTGTATACCTAAAATAATAAAATAAAATAAAATTCATGTGGAATCCTTATCCTTCCCCTCTTCAGCCATCATCTCTTCCTCTCCTTACAGTATTAGTTAATCTCTTCCTGGCTTGTCTTCCATTTTCTCTCATTTTATTGACCCTTTCTCTTATCCTTCCTCCTTTCTCTATTGTATTCCACTGTTTCTTTTCCCAGTTATCTGATTTTACTCTTATCCTCTCAAAGTCCTCTTTCTGAAATTTCCCTCCCTGTTGCTTTGTTGAGGGCAATCTCATGTGGGGGAGGAAGGGAGTGAGAGCTAGCGTGTTTGAGTGAGTAAGTGTGCTTAAGTGTTTAGTCCTTAGCTAATCGTGTTGTTTATAATTAATATTTTGTCTTTGTCTTTTGCAATACACCTGACTTTCTGTTTGCTCTGATGTCCTAATATCGTGGGTTAATTTCCTTCTTCCTGCATGTCCTGTTGCTTAATATAAGTTTTTGTATTTTGTAATGGTTTTGGTATTTTATAACAGCTCTTAAATGCGTTCTTTTCTAATGTGCCTAGAGTTCTAATTACCTTGGTTTGATTCTTTTCTTTGGGATATTTGTTTTATAGCAATTCCTTATGGCTTTCTAAAGTGCTTAGAGGTTCAATTTCTTTTGCTTGGGATATTTTGTAGGGTAAAATTTGGGGTGCAGTTTATGTTTTCCCAGAGGCTTCCGCTCTGGCTTTGTTTCAGTGGAGTTCAGGGTTTCTGGCTTTGCCTTAGTGGCAACTGTCTTAGTGTAGTTCCCTTCCCACAATCCCTCTTTTTTTTTCTTTACCTTCTATGATTTTCTTCACTGTCCCCAACATATAGGATCATATCTAAGTATACCTGGTATTCGTGGTCAATTTGGACCATCATTAGGGCTGCCTGTTTTTCTGGGATGCTTGGTTGAAAGGGGGCAGAACTACAAGTTTTTAGGCAACTGAGGCAAGGGGAAATGCAGTGACAGAGACAACACAACACAGGAGGGCTGCTAGAACATGGACAGTGACAATGCTTGCAATGGGGATTTTAAATCAATGGAAATCTGGTAGCCATGAGAAGAGCCAGGAAAAATCTAGGGATGGTTGATTATGGCCAATATTCTAGGCCAGCTCTTTCAAGTGGCAGATGTCCTCCACAAGTTCAGAAGCCTGATCCAGATCAAAATAACATAAATTCCTCCCAGCCATGATTATGCCTTAATAATAGATAATCTATTGCCGCTCTATTTTCCACGGTGCTGGGAGGTCCTTCTGCGTCTTGTGGCGCTGCCTGGGATGGAGCTGCAAAGGTGAGGGAGGCTAGCGGGACTTGCAGGCTTACCTGGCAGGCGGAGTTTGGCCGCAGGCAGGCAGGTGCAGGCAGGCATGCCGCAGAGACTGTGTGGTCAACAAACGCAAGCAAGAAGGCACACAGATTGTGCTGCTATGACGTGGAAATTGGGAGATGAGAAACGTAGTGGCAGGGCAGGGGTGGGGCCAGCATTCTCTTAGAACCAATCGAGAGACTGCTTCACACAGGTGCAGCACAGCACTCAGAGACCGCCCTCTGTGCTGTTTTTTCACTCAGCTGAGGTGGGCAATAAGCTGAGGTGGAGGTAAGAGCGTGGCAGAAAGGTAGGGCTAGTCAAAATTTTCCCTACCGGTTCTCTGAACTAGTCAAAATTTTCCCTAGAGGTTTGCCTGAACTGGTCTGAACCCCCTGAATACCATCCCTGGACATAGGTAACTATGTGGAACCAGCATAAACACCTCCATTCTAAAATCAATCATTCTGTTCTTTGCTCTTATTTTAAAACTTGGCCTTCCGAGTTGGTGTGCAACTTGGACTTGGAGAGATAGAAATGAGTGAAACCCAAACATTTAGTTCCCAATTTAATATTGACACTCATTTCCAATGGAAGGAGGGACTGATTGCCTAGAAAAGGGCTCCAAAGTTATGTAGAACGTTTTATTTTAGTGCACTTTCTTCAACAATGTAGTTGTGCGTCATTAGAGGCTCATCACCATATCCTGGGATGATTCATTCTGTTGCATAGGAGATGTATCATCCACAACTCCTTCCAACTCCTTTCCCAATCCTGACACCTGACTTCTTCCTCAAGAGTTACAGTAAACACCTGCAGCTAAGCTTACAGAAAGGTTGGGAAACACTTTGGCTAAAGACACCTCTCAGCCAACTATCCTATGGGCAATTTCAAGTACCAATTCACTCCTGATGATTGTAACTAAGGAATAAGCTGGTCTCCTATCCCACTTGGGCAAAAATTATTTACTAACTTGGAGGCTGGCTTTGTAAAACCAGTTACACAATTGTATCAGGCTAGCTGTTTGAAGAACCTCAAAGAACTGTCACTTCCTCTTGCGAAGACTATAAAACTTGCTACTACCCAAAAAATCAAAAAGTTCTAAAAGATGGAAGAAGATGGATATATAAATAAAGATCCAAGTAAGAGAGACCATCCCTTGGCAGCTATTAAAGGAAAGAAAGGTAATATCTTACAGCTACTTATTTTTCTTTATTTTACTCTGCATATTGGCACTAAGGTCTTTTTTTAAGGAGATGTTAAGAAACCAGTGAAAGTGAATCTAGTCCCGATTTTTCCTGGGGGGGGATTACATTTGTTAAATGTCATTTCTGTTTAAAAGAGAACACTTTCCTTGATTATCTATATGTCTTTTGCTTTAAGCTCTTTCTTTATACCTTGCAATTATGAGAGGGAGGGAGGGAGGAGGGAGAGAGAGTTTGGTCCAATGGTTAAGGAACCAAAAACAATGAATTCTAGCTCTGCCTTAGCCATAAAAACCACCTGGGGGATTTTGGGCTGGTCACTTTCTCTCAGCCTAACTCACCATACAGAGTTGTTGTTGGGGGAAAATAGGAGGAGGAAGGAGTATTACGTATGTTCATCACCTTTTTTTTTTAAGTGAAGTTTTTTTATATAATGTTGCTTATACATATCAATGCATTGAACAATGTGATACCTGGGTATCATACATTTTGGTACAAATAAACATAATATTATTACTCATAGTTATTACATTTCATTTTCATTGTTTCATATTGTTTAAACATATCTAATACTACCGCCATTCAATTTCCAAACCTCCCTCTTATTATTACATATATCTTGTTATGTTAAAATATATATATATGTTGTTATTCCCCTCTTATTTCTATTCTAACTTTTATTCATGTCACCATAGTATTCAAAGACGTTTCTTTTCTGTTTTCCATCTTTCATCTGCTTTATTATTCATATTACCCTTATTTAAGTCTTCACATCTGTATATATTATAGTTTCATCCTTCATTCTTTCATTGTTCAGTGTTTTAATATATAATCCTAATACCAATCACAGTATCATTTGAAGATATGGTAAATCTATTTGTAATCCTTCCATTCATCTAATCCATGTAATTCTACTATTAATACACATGCTTGTATTTAAGTATATTCTTTCATTATTAATAAATAATAAAATGGACCTTAGAATGTTAGTTTATGAGCCACCCCCTAATGGCCTCTTTGGGAGATGAACTGTTAAACTATAGCATTGCTGCATGTCTGAATCCAGCTAAAAACACCTCTCAGCCAACTATCCTATGGGCAACTTCAAGCACCAATTCACTCCTGATGATTGTAACTAAGGAATAAGCTGGTCTCCTATCCCACTTGGGCAAAAATTATTTACTAACTTGGAGGCTGGCTTTGTAAAACCAGTTACACAATTGTATCAGATTGGCTGTTTGAAGAAGCTAAAGGTAAAAATATGAGGATGAAGGAGAATTAGATATGTTTGTCGCCTTAAAAATAATAAAGGCAGAATATTAAATAAATCTATAAATTACATCCAGAAGCTAGAGACTAAAATAGAGGGATTGGCCGCCTGGCTGGCAGGATAAACAGTTGAGCTTTTAAAAATGGCAATAAATCTCATTTCCTACCATAGGACATCCACTTCTAATCCACTTCCTGCTTAAGCAGAAGATCCTATACGATGACAGACAAATGGCTGTTCAATCTCTTCCCACAACGTCTGTTCCGCTAATTAAATTGTTCTGACAGGAAATTTCTCCTTAATTCTGGGATGGATCTCTCTTCGATAAGCTTCCATCCGTTATTTCCCCTCAGGTGCATTGGGGAATAGGTCGATCCCCTCTTCTCTTGACAGCCCCTCAGATTGAATAGAAGAGAAGAGAATGGAGCTGGAAGGGACCTTGGAGGTCTTCTAGTCCAACCCCTGCTCAAGCAGAACCTCCTATCACTAGCCAGTGCTGTTCTTCATACATTTTAAACTCCAGGCCTTTGATCATCTTAGTTGCTCTCACTGAACTTTTTCCAAGGTCTCAACATCTTTTTTGGAGTATGGTGACCAAAATTGGTTGCAGTATTCCAGGTGTGGTTTTATTAGGATTTTGTAAAGTGGCACTAATACTTCATGTGATCTTGATTCTATGCCTCTCTTTATACAACCCAAAGGATTGTATTAGCTTTGGAAAATGACTATCATGTCACCTAGTCCTTCTCTTTGTTGGATGAGACATACCCAATTCCTGCTACCCTTCTTCATCTGTTTTATCTTTGTTGCTCTTCTCTGAACTCTTATCTAGAGTCGGAACATCTTTTTTATGTTGTGGTGTCCAAAAACTGGAGCCAGTATTCCAGGTATGGTTTTGTCTAATGTAGGATAAAGTGATACTAACCTTCATGTCATCTTGATGCTATCCCTTTGTTGATGCAGCCTAGGACTGTACTGGCTTTTTTGGCCGCTGCAGCACACTGCTGGCTCACACTTAAGTGGTGGTCTGGTAGGACTTCAAGATCCCACTCAGAGTTTGACACTCATCATACCAGTGAAACACTAATATTCCACTATTTTTATACTAGTGTATTACTAGTATGTATTGTCACTATGGTAATATCATACTAGTGGAACTCGTTTGACAACTTGTCATGCTAGTGGAAGTTTTTATAGAACGAATTTCCTATGTTAAGTTTCCTTCTCTCCCTGGCACAGCACTGTACAATGTGCTTGGTTTCTTGTTTTACAAAATGTGCTTCAGAGAAATCAAGTAATCCCATTCTTGCCCCATCAAATTGTCTACAGTATTGTTTTCCTCTTTCTCTATCACCTAATGATCCAATAATCTTAGACAGAAAAAAAGAAATAAAATTGGAAGAAAAAGGAATACAGATTCACATCCCTACGATCAGAGGTCTCTCAAGATAAACTTGCTTTCTTTGAGATTATAATTTCATCTATATGGGAAGAAGAGAAATTTGCAAAAAAGTTAGTTTCCTTTTCTGGTCATTTGTACTTCATAAAAATAGCAGATTGTAGGGAAGAATGCATATGAAGAACATAATTGACTTCCCCCACAGCTTGAGTTTCTAAAAGTCTAATTTGTCTTCCTCCGTGTGAGTGGAAAATGAAGTTACTGTGTCCCATGATGGACTTTGCTGGCGCTGGCTGGAGAGAAGCTCTGAGTAGAAAATTCCAGTAGATTCACCTCTGTTCCAATATTTGTGTGGCATCTACTTTGGGTGGGTTTGCTTTTTCCTGTAGAGCAGATGGTTCCAATGCAGTAGATGTGATTGATTGCTAGGGCTTTGTGATTGGAATGGGACTGTCTCTAATCAATGAAGTCCAAGTAAATTATATTGACAGCATTCCTCTGGTCCGCTAATTTTGTCTCTTTGTCAAAGAATAAAATAAGATTTTAGTCTGGCATGATCTGTTTTTGACAAACCCATGTTGGCTTTGTAATGTTAGGTCTTCTTCAGGAAACCTAGAGAAATGCTTATGTTAGGCAGCCTAGAGTGCCTGCTGAGGAAAGCATGTGTGGATGGGAAAATACAAAGGTTAGGGTAGAGTTCCCCAACCTTTTCGGTTGTGGATTGCTGGGTGTGTGTGTAGAGGGGAACAATCCGTGTGTGCGGCAGGCACACGTGCATGCAGCTCACGTGAGTGGGGATGCGTGCATGCTCACACACTCACCTGCCACCTTTAGCTGTTCTAAAAAATGTTTCTTTGTGTGAAAGAAAATAGGAAATCCCATAGTGATTAGAAAACCTGAGTTACTGGTTCAGTCAGACATTAAAAGTGTGCTCTTTTATCTTTTCAGTTGTACCTCGCTTTTTATAACATTATTTCTCAACCTTGGCGACTTTAAGATGTGTGGACTTTAACTCCCAAAATTCTGGGACTTGAAGTCTACACATTTTAAAGTTGCTAAGATTGAGAAACACTGATTTATAGCCTTTTATAGATTAGCTCTCTCCATTTTTTTCTGATGCTTTACAATTTTGCTTAGTTTGCCATTCTTAACATAACTGGTTTTTCTAAGGAATTTTATTGCACAGCACACCCAAAAGAGGGCACGCTTACCTTTATAATCCTAAATTTCAGTGACTGTTCTGGCTTGACATGATCGGTGGGTTTAAAACAAGATCGGAGCGGTAAAAATGTTGATTTGGAGTAATTTTACATTGTTATTTATTTCAGCTATATCTTAAACCATAATTTACAAGATAGGGATTTGTACACCAAGTTCCAGAATAGGATTCTGGAATAAGTTAGAAAGTTAGAACGCAAATAATATATACCAACACTGTATTGGGAACCCTGGAGAAGATCTAATAGCAAGTCTGTGTAAAACTCTCCATTCGCTGAACAAGGGGATCTTTAAACAAGAGTTCTAGAAATTTGGAGATACATCATGGAGAAGCGCAAAGTTGACTAAGTCATTACCTGCTCACCATTGGCGTCCTCAGGAAAAAAAGGAGCACCACCATCACAATAATCATGAATCGGCATAAGGTGGGCTTATACAGTATTGGAATAATCTTACATTGGTTGTCATTTTTTCCAGGTCCGCTGACTCGTCCTTCTGTTGCAATGCCTTGTCTGCTATGCCCGTCTCTCTTGTGCTGCCTCCTCCTCCTCCCCTTTCCACTAGCCTCCAGTTGTGCTTCTAATGGAGACACAGTGGTCATAACCAGCAGTGGCCCTATTAAGGGCAAGCAGTTCCTGTCTGGCCTTGGATCTGTGACAGCCTATCTAGGCATTCCTTATGCTGAGCCTCCCCTGGGGAAGTTGCGTTTCCAGAAACCTCTTCCACATCAGCCATGGAAGCAACCATTGGAAGCCACCAGTTTTGGCAATTCCTGTCCTCAATTTATTTCCCAGGATGTCCCTGAAGCACATATATGGTCTCCTAAAACACCACTGTCAGAAGACTGCCTTTCGCTCAACATCTGGGTGCCACATCCACAACCTTCTGCCCCAGTGCCTGTTTTGGTCTGGATACATGGAGGAGGATATTTCATGGGCACGTCTTCTGTGGCCGTGTTCAATGGGGCATCCTTAGCTGCCACTGAGAATGTCATTGTGGTCACCCTCAATTATCGCTTGGGAGCCTTAGGCTTCCTTTACTTTCCACCAGCTGCCCCAGGGAACCTAGGCTTATTGGACCAACAGCTGGCCCTGAAGTGGGTAAAAGAGAATGCAGCTGCCTTTGGGGGAGATCCTTCTCAGGTGACCATTTTTGGCCACAGTGCTGGAGGATCTTCTGTGAATTTCCATCTTCTCGCGCCAAAAAGCCAGGACCTTTTTGCCCAAGCGGTGATACAGAGTGGAACAGCCAATGCCTTCTGGGCTTGGAGGTCTCCTGAGGAAGCCAAACGGATATCTCTGGAATTCATTCATTTGCTAGGTTGCTCTGAGGACAATAAGATCAGCATAGGGCACTGTCTGCAAACAAAAAATGTTTCTGAATTGATTCGGCATGAAATGGCTCTCTTTGCGAAAGGTGGCATCCTTCTGAATTTTCCCTTCAGGCCAACCACAGATGGGGACTTTTTACTTGGGGAACCAGAAAAGCTCATGGAGGAGGGGCAAATTCAGGTCAAACCTGTCCTCATAGGTGAAACCTCTGATGAAGCGGCCTCATTTGTCCATTATGTTTTCTCTAACATCACCCACAATCTCATCAGTCAGGAGCAGCTTCTGAAAGGGATACAGCTGTTGGTGCCAAATGCAACTGAAGATGTGGTTCAGAGTATAGCACTGAGGTACAGTGAAGGGAATCACGGTCCAGCAAAATACCGCTCCGCTCTGTCCCACTTCTATACAGATCGGATATTTACATGTCCATTCATTGAAGCTGCAGGAAATATCAGGAAAACGGGGAGTCCTGTATATGCCTATTTATTCGCACATCGCCCTTCATGGTCAGTTTGGCCTGAATGGATTGGGGCATCCCATGGTTCTGAGATTCCTTACGTTTTTGGGACCCTTGAATCAGTGATGCCTGTCAATCAAACATACACAGAGGCTGAAGCCAGACTGAGCCGTAAGATGATGCACTACTGGGCAGAGTTTGCCAGAACTGGGTAAGTAATGCAGCCATAAAGTAATGCACTCTATTTCTTTGCCTATGTTTACAGGTTGTGTTAATACATGTAGCTCATGATTTACGACCATAGTTGGGACTAGAATTTCTGTTGCTAAGCAAGATTAAGTTAAGTGAATCTTGCCCAATTTTAAAACCTTTCTTACTACAGATATTAAGCAAATCACTGCAATTCTTAAGTACAACATACGGTTATGTGAATCCATCCCCTGCTCAAGCAGGAGACCCTACACCTTGTACTTCAGACAAGTGACTTCTTGAAAGCCTCCAGTGATGGAGCACCCATAACCTCTGGAAACAAGCTGTCCACTGATCACTTGTTCTCACTATCAGGAAATCCCTCCTTAATTGTATCTCTGCTTGATAAACCTTCCATCAATGTCCTTTCCTTCCTCCACAGGAATCCTTCCGGGTCAGCAGCCACCAAGGATAAATGGCCTCTCTATGATCCCACAAAGCACAATTTATTCCTTTTTAATACTGGGCCATTCCAGGAAAGGGTGAGAAAGCACTGTGCTTTTTTAAAGAGCCTTTTTTCAAAGGCTGAAGAGCCACGTAAGTTCATCTATTAGTTCTGCCTTTGGAAGGGAGTAATGGTTGATGAAAAAGCTGCTTTTAAAAATCATTTATATATCAAATATAGAGATCGCCCATCTCATTCATAGCGCAATTTCTAAAAATTGATGTTATTGCCTGTGTTTGCTGAAACATACGCATTTGATTTTGCACTGGGCAATTTTGTAATGCTAGCGATACATTTTGTAGAGCAAGCATATTTCAAAGACACCACAAGAATTAGGTCTCTAGTAATGTCCTCTAAGTAAGCCTTAGTTGCTCACATAAAGATAACAACAATAACAAATCCCAAAACTCCTGGATCCCCCCTTGACCACCATCGGCATTGACAAAATCCCTCTCAGTCAATTGCAAAAGGCAGCTTTACTTGGAATAGCTTACATCCTGCAATGATAACTTTAACACCCTCAAAAAATATCTGCCCATCCTGGCTTTTGAGAAGGACTGAGTTGGTGGACCTCCAATCTAAACATTTGGCTGATCATGTGATGAACAATAATGTTTTGATATCTATTTCATAAATATATATGATGTCATGAATCATGGAATCGTCAGAATCCTATTTCTAGATTCAGATTCTTCTGTGATAAGATGTACACCTTATCTTGATATTTCATTTTTCTTTGTTCTGCAGAAAAGTCCGAAGGTGATCCTGTTTCATCAGACTAGGAAGAAGACAGGAGGTGTCCCTAACAGTGATACTGTCATTCAATAGGGAGAAGTGGGAGCCCTTGAATTTGATTCATTACTATTGCCTGCGACAACTGTTATTTTATTACTTGTATCCTGTCGCCAAAGTGCCTTGAGATTTTCTCACCTCTTGGGAAATGTTTAGGGCGGGGGCAGGTGGGTTGTTTCACTTTGAAAGCCAGCGGAGATGGCCATGGGAATGTATGCTTATCTGTTTCTCAGAGCGGCCGGTACAATGACATCTTCACACCTGTGGATTGGCTGAAATCCGCATTTGGCTAAAGGGAGGGGGTTTTACTGCTTTCATTCTACTTGTTTTGCTTAAGGGTATTCAGACTCTGCTTCAAATGTATTGCTATCACTTCTGCTTAATAAAGGGTTCCTTTAGAAATACTTTGGTTCAAGAGTCTTCACTTTCTTAAGTTAGGAGGAGAGGCAATCCTTACAGGAGGTGGGAATCCAGTGCTTGGTTGTAGTAATGGCCATCAAGTGGGATCAAGTTGGATGATTTCCGAAGGGGGCTAGACTTCTTTCTAAATAGCAATTTCACATCGGCATTCCAAAGTACTGTATTTTTAAGTAGCACTTTTGTGGCTCAGCTTTGCTGTGTGGAGTGGAAGCTCTCCAAGCTGATGCCAATGGCTTTTATGGAAGAGGAACCTGGAGGAACCTCAAGATCTCAGCATAAACAAATACAGATCTTGGGCATAGGGTAGGAATGAATGAGCCACGAAGAGTAACTTACACAGAAGATTGTGCAGTGCTGAGAAAGAGAAAGCATGAGAATGAAACTCAGCCTTTGGGGGAAATCAGTTTTCAGATAAATAGGACAATTTAATAGACAAATGGAGAGATTGGGAATGTCTCCTTGTAGCCCAGCGATAAATGTTATCAGAACATTCCCATAGGTACCCCTGAATCTCAAGATGCAAATGTTTCTTCTAACAAAGGCCATTGTCCTCTCTAGATGATACAAGAGCAGGAAGATTGAGATCAGTTATGTTATTAATTACCAATGTGTATGCATGCATATAAATCCCCCTCCATTTTGAAACGTATAAATATGAGTGAATCTGTCAAGTCTGCCACTGTAATGGCTTCAATCTACTTCGCTTCGCTGACATCCTGACGTAAAATGAGGGGAGGGGGAGAATGGGGACGTAGGGAAGGGGGATGACAGAATGACAGAAACCAGAGGTGTCAATCTGGAACAGACCGGCTGATCCAGCAATATGAGCATGAGAATGAAATGCAAAACTCCACCAAAGTGGCGCCAAACCTTAAAGCTGTTACCAAAACTCCTGATATTATTGGGCTCTTAAAATTGGTCAAGATGAGAGGACCTGGGAGAAGGGAGAAAGGAAGGCTTTGAGTGGGAATACTCAGATTTAGCTTTTCTTGCGCTATAACCAAGCAAAAGTATATCTTTTGCTAGAAATGGATTTGAGGGTCTTTCTTTCCTAAACATCCAAGCTGGGAGAAGCTTGACAAGCATCATTTTCTCCCACTATTTTCTGAAGGGAATTTCTCCAGTGCACACTGATAATGGTAAACACTGCAGCAAGCCATAAGTACGTACTTTGGGTCCTGCATTTGGATTCCACAAACTCCACAATGTTTAGTATAAGGAGAACACAGAGCACCTTAGATGGACTTTTAAGGTTAAGATTAAGGCACCAGACTAGATATCAGGAGACTGTGAGTTCTTATTCTGTCTTAGCCATGAAAGCCAGAAAGGCTGTGATTAGAACTCACAGTCTGGGAACATTTAGCCTGGTGCCTTAATCTCAAAAATCAATCTAAGAGGGACTCTGTATTCCCCCTTATACTAAATAGGATGATTTTAGACTAGTCACTCTCTCTCAGCCCAACTCACCTCACAGGGTTGCTGTTTTTGGGAAAATAGGAGAAGGAAGGAGTGTGGGTATGTTCTCCACCTTGGGTTATTTGTAAAAATAATAACAGCGAGATATATACTAAACAAAAATAAATAAAGTCCCTGTTGTGAATCAATAAAAGAACTAAGCCCAAATGCAAAGCAGGTTTTGAAAGCCTGCACACCTGATTGGTCCTTAAACAAAGAACAAGGATTGGTCCATAGCAAGTTCCTGATTGGCCCATATTAGGACACTTCTTATTGGGTATTAGTTGAACTTGTTGCACATATTATTGGTTAATAAGGTAGCAGCCAACCCTATAAAAGGGTTACTGCTGCCCATAGCTTTGCTCTGTTCTGTTCTATCTACTGTTATTAAAGAGTTGAAGTCACTGGTCAGATGTCTGGTCTTCATTATTCTCCAAACTTAACACTGGCGACGAGGGTGGGATGCGGAGACCGAAGAGCTGACTGATCTACAGAGCAACCAACAGAGCACGTGGTCGAACACGCACTATCAACGGCAACATGGCCAGCGGTGCCGTACCACCCGCTCCATTCGACCCAGAAACCGAAGACTGGGAGTCGTACATGGATAGGTTCCAGATGTTTCTGGAGACCAACAACTTGAAAGATGCAACAGCCAGCAAAAAAAGAGCTGTATTTCTAACCCACTGCGGGCCTACCGTGTTTAAAATGGCAAAATCACTTGCCAAGCCAGCCGAAGTAAAAGCGATGGACTGGGACGTCCTCGAGCCTTTGCTACGGGCCCACTACGCGCCCACCGTGCCAACCTTAGTCAGAAGGCATGAATTTTACCAGAGAGTCCAGCGGAAAGGCGAAAGCCTTGCCAACTACGTCGCAGACCTCCGAAACCTTGGAGGCCTCTGCGGATTCTCTAACTTAGAAGAAGCCCTCCGAGACCGCCTAGTTCTGGGCCTAGAAGACTGCACGATCCAGAGCAAAATCATGGCTAAGGGGGACATCAGCCTCACCGATGCCATTAAAGAAGCCACTGCAGCAGAAGCAACTAAGAAGTCGGCAGCCCGAATGCGCCGCACCAGCGCACCGCTACGTCAACTCGCCAATGATACCTCGCCTTGCTCAGAGAGACAACCGGTATCGACTCACCACGAAGACCTAGAATCCCCGTCAGATAGTGATGAGGAAGAGGTCAACCGACTCCAAACTGAACGAGACCAGTTCCCACAACGCTCACTTCGACCTTGTGCAGGATGTGGAGCGAATCACCCACGATCCAGCTGCAAATTCCTTGACACACTCTGCCGCGTTTGCGGGAAAAGAGGTCACATCGCAAAGGTTTGCAGAAGCAAACAAAACTCCAACTCCAAACCCCGACAGGCCGAATGCCAGTCTTCAGGGTTAATCGGCACACCCCGAGACAAACTGAATCACCAATGGGGAAGCCACTCCTACAGAAACAAACCGTCCACCACTTCCACCAGGCGGGAAGAAACCAGGCGGGAAGAGACCCACCAGACGATTACCATAGGCCACGCTACATCCCTAGATGCTGGGAAAATCAGAGTGAAGGTCGCTATCGAAAACAAACCTTGTGTAATGGAGGTGGACTCAGGATCATCCCTCTCGATGGTGTCCTGGAAGACGCTCCAACAGTTCGTTCCGACGATTCACCGCCAAGACCTCAACCCTCAAAGGGTTATACTCAAAGATTACCAGGGTAACCGAATTCCCGTTGTCGGGTCCCGCCGATTCCAGGTCTCTTTCAAGGACCGCACCGTCGCACTGCCACTGACTGTCGTTGACCGTGACCGGCCTAGTCTTTTAGGCCTGCAATGGTTCAGACCGCTCGGAATCACTGTAGCCGGAGTCCACCGTGCCGAGAGCAACGATTGGGAGGAAGCCCTCGTGCAAGAATTCCAAGACGTTTTCGCGAACGGACTAGGCAAGTACAAGGGGACCCCGATCTCATTTAACTTGAACCCTGAGGTAGCACCCATCCACCTTAAGCCGCGTCGGGTGCCGTTCGCCCTAAAACCTAAAATCGACGAACAACTCGATAAACTAATAGCACAGGGCGTGCTGGAACCCACCGACCACGCCCGGTGGGAAACCCCAATAGTGACGCCTATCAAACCTGATGGGTCACTGAGAATTTGCGGAGACTACCGGGCCACCCTAAACCACGCACTTCAGCAAAGTGCATATCCAGTGCCGGTAGTGCAACACCTGCTCCATTCCCTGGGCGGCGGGAAAGTTTTCGCTAAATTAGACCTAGCGCAGGCGTATCAACAATTGCCTGTAGATCCGGCCACCGCGGAGGCGCAAACTATCGTCACGCATAGGGGCGCATTTAAATGCAACCGGCTCCAGTTTGGGGTGAGCGTCGCTCCAGGAATCTTTCAGAGCTTAATGGAAAGGCTGTTACAAGGAATAAGAGGGGTCGTACCATATTTCGACGATGTACTCATCGCCGCCCCTAACAGAGACATTCTAGAAAAACGACTCCGAATGGTCTTACAAAGGTTACAAAACGCCGGCCTCAAAGTCAAAAAAAATAAAGGCCAATTATGTACCGAAGGGTAGAGTTTTTGGGATACCTCCTGGACAGTCAAGGAATCCATCCCACTGAGGACAAATTAAAGGCAATTAAGAAGGCCCCACTCCAAGGAACAAGGCAGATCTACAGGCGTTCCTTGGACTTATCAATTTTTATAACGTCTTTTTACCCAATAAAGCAACGGTAGCTGAACCATTACATAGACTCTTAGACAAAAAAGCAACGTGGGTTTGGGGACAACGTGAACAATACGCTTTCCAACAAGTAAAGAAATTGCTAACTTCTGATTCTGTACTTATGCAGTACAACGAAACTCTGCCGTTAACTATTACTTGTGACGCCTCACCTTTTGGGGTTGGAGCAATCCTGGTCCACGTCTTACCGAACGGAGCAGAAGCTCCCGCCGTGTTTTTTTCGCGAACCTTAGCTAAAGCTGAAAGAAATTATAGTCAGCTGGATAAAGAAGCTTTAGCTATTGTGGCTGCAGTTAAACGATTTCATGAATATGTGTATGGGCGTGCGTTTACAATAATTACTGATCATAAACCACTACTGGGGATTATTGCGGGTAATAAACCAACCCGTATATATTGTCCCCCAGAATGACCCGCTGGTCTGAATTCTTGGCGGCGTACAACTACACCTTGCAACACCGCCCGGGGAAATCAATTCTCCACGCTGATGCATTGAGCAGAACACCGCTCCCAGAATCGGTTGAAGATCCAGCCCCAACCATCACAACGCTACAAATTGAGACTCTACACGCCGCCATTGACGGCAGAGACATTGCCCTCGAAACAAAATGAGATCCGGTCCTGCAACACATCCTACGCTGGGTTGAACGTGGTTGGCCAACAGAACAACTATCACCTGAATGGGCGCCTTTCAAAGCCCGCCAAACCGAACTGTTTTCCCAAAAGGGCTGCATCTTGTGAGGCGATAGAGTCGTAATCCCGGGCAAACTGCAACGAACTGTTTTAGCGGTATTGCACGACGGACATCCGGGCATCGTGCGGATGAAAGCACTCGCACGGAGCTACGCCTGGTGGCCGGGAATCGACAAAAGAATCGAGGCCTGGGTCGCTACTTGTCAACGTTGCCAGGACGTCAGCAACGCCCCACCTAAAGCAAGCCCAACCGAATGGGAAACTCCGAGGGGACCATGGTCCCGTATTCATATTGACTTTGCGGGGCCTACAAAAGGGCACACTTTCCTTATTACAGTCGACGCCTATTCAAATTGGCTCGAGATCCATCGAATGAACACAACTATAACGGACTCAGTTATCAACAAATTAAACAGGTTATTTGCCACACATGGTTTTTCCGGACGTTCTCGTCTCGGATAACGCCCACAGTTCACAGCATTACCATTTGAACAATATCTTGCTGACCGGGCATCCGCCATGCGCTAACCTCGCCCGCGCACCCTGCGGCGAACGGACGTGCAGAGCGCATGGTACAGTTTGTAAAAAGACCCTCCACAAAATGGAATTCGGCGACATCGATGAAAAAATCAATCGAATTTTATTGTTGCAGCACATCACGCCCCACAGCATTACCAACAAAACGCCCGCCGAACTTCTCATGGGGCGGAAACTACGATCGCACCTTGACCGGCTCCACCCGCATACGCACCCGAAAAGCCTTTCGGCTCCAGCAGCAAATGCCGGGAATTTAAGGTAGGCGATTTAATCTTTGCAAAAAACTTCTCCGGCAACCCTTTATGGATACCCGCAACCGTCACCCACCTCACAGGGCCTAGATCTTACCGCCTGCTAACAGACGATGGGAGAGTGTGGAAACGCCACATAGACCAACTCCGTTCGAGATTACCACACAGCGCCCATGGCTCCCGGGTTCACCAACTGAGGGGAGGAAATATCGAGGAAATTGACTTCGATATGACAGATAGCAGGCCAACGGAAACCCTACGGCCCAGCGAAGTACCGGGAATCGAAGCAGGGAGGGAGTTGAATTTCCCATGGAACGTGAACACGGGGGAAACCGAACTGCGAACCCCCGAAGAAACACTGATTGGTGGGGACAACCACAACAAAAGCAACACGGAATTTCCGTGCAGCGAAACGGAGCTTAACAGAGATCATCCAAACGCTCCACCGAACCGGACTTTAGGCCAAACCCGGTGGAACCACGGAAATCATCCAGACAGACCAAACGGCCTGTCTATCTTGAGGATTTTGTTACAGCTCCCCTCAAACGGAGCCCAAGGGGGAGGGGTGTTGTGAATCAATAAAAGAACTAAGCCCAAATGCAAAGCGGGTTTTGAAAGCCTGCACACCTGATTGGTCCTTAAACAAAGAACAAGGATTGGTCCATAGCAAGTTCCTGATTGGCCCATATTAGGACACTTCTTATTGGGTATTAGTTGAACTTGTTGCACATATTATTGGTTAATAAGGTAGCAGCCAACCCTATAAAAGGGTTACTGCTGCCCATAGCTTTGCTCTGTTCTGTTCTATCTACTGTTATTAAAGAGTTGAAGTCACTGGTCAGATGTCTGGTCTCCATTATTCTCCAAACTTAACAGTCCCCTTATTCTACTTTACTACAGAGAATCTCTGCTTTGCCTGTGTCTTGAACTATGAAGGGCTGCCACTTATGTTGAACCTCTTTGAAAATGGCATCCATATCTCAAACACTAAATCAGATTATCATAATTTATTCACAAGTGATAGTGCCATCCCCATTCAGAAACAAAGTTTGATTAAAATATCTATTAGATGGTTGATACATCCCCCAATCTTTTTACAGCAGTGGCAGAAGACTTTACTATCTACATAGGGAAATCCCTAAACTAAATTGCATGTGACTTTTAAAATAAAAAATAGACTATATCAGTCACAATAAATGCTTTCTTCTGAAGAAGAGTTACATTGCTTAGATTGTCCCCCCAGGAAGGTTTATTATGCCTTATACTAAAATGTGTTAATCTCCAACGTTTCTTTCTGATTTTTGCCGACCATAGATTAACATAAGATGAAAAGCACAAGCAAAAGAGAGGCAAATAGGATCAAGGAGATAATCGATAAAGCACAGAGAGATTCCACAGAAAAGGTAAAAAAAAACCAAGATGGCGGCCATAATAGTGTAACACACATAACAAACTGATCTTTGATCATACTTGGGTGACTACCATCTTGATTTTTTGTTTAAATAATTCCCTGCAGACACCCTTGTTTAAAGTGAAGAAAGACAAAGTGTGCACACTGGAAGATGTAAGGGGGGCATGAAGCATGAACACCTTTCGAAGCGTGAGGGAAAAGACAGATGAAACCATGCTCTTCACATTAAGAGAATGTTTGGCTGCAAATGTTTCTGAAGTAATATAAGGAATAATTTAAGGAACAGTCTCTTCCCATAGTCTCACTTTTTCTACAATACGAACAGTATTTGTCCAAATAAAGCTTACAGATCATTTGTGTAATAAGATACTCAGCTCCATGGAATATTTCTTTTAAGCAACCAGATGGGGGAACCCTAACTCCTTCCTAACATAGTCTTCCCAGATTTGGGTATGTTTTTTGTCTTATTACACTTTCTTTAATGGATTTAACATTAGAATGATTTTACCATTTTTATAAATGTTTTGTATTTTTTAAGGACGGAGCGATCAACATCATTTTCAGTGAAAAATCAGATTTTTCTGATGGAATACCTTAACCCAGTGTTTTTCAATCTCAACCATTTGAAGAGGTGTGGAATTCAACTCTCAGTATTTCCTAGCCAGCATATTCTGGCTGGGGAATTCTGGAAATTGAAATCCACCAAGACCCAGGCCCATCCCCTCTTCATCCTAGGGCACGCCGTGAGGAACGGATAAGGGAGCAAAGTGGGTTACAGGGGAGAAAAAGGTCCTGATTCCCTTCATTAGCTGCAGCTGGGGAAACAGGATAAAGAGGGTGTTTGCGCACAGCTCCTTGCTGGAAGCAAAGCGTGAATTATTTTGGTTTATCAAGTCTTACCTGAGTTCTGGCATCCTCCCAACTTATCTTTTGATGTCTTCAATTCCTAATCCTGCCCTGTCTCGTTAATTGCTGCAGCGTGGTTGTGTTGGTTTTTATTTATCATTTATATGTACTTTGGGTTCAGAAGGAATTTTTTCCGTTTAAAAACTGTTCTTGGGAGAGTTTTTTTTCCAGCTGATGATACAGGACATTGGGGGCCAAGTTGGAGGCATTACCTATTTTTGTGACTTTGTTGCTTTTGTGCCACGCCCCGGGTCATCACAGGATTGCATTAAAGAAAACAGTCACTTTAAAACTGTGTCGCTATATCAGCCTCCTTGCAGTGATGTTTTTTCAAAAACAGAGAGGAAAGTTTATTGCTTTAATGGAGGCAGATCTGAAGTAAAATTTAAACTGAAATCTACAAATGGGTTAGGCTTTAACTTTCCCAGCCAGGAATCCTGAAATCTAAGTTAGAAACCAACAGTTGGGAACACACGTTGACAAAACCTATTCACATCCCAATGAGTTTTGCCATTGTTTACCTCTCGGTCACCTTCCTGATGCGTTGAGTTTCAACTCCATGCAAAGCCAGCCAGACCCTTCTTCTGGAGAGAAAGAGTCCTGCCCAGAGGTGGTATTCAGCAGGTTCTGACCAGCTCTGGAGAAGCTCCGTTAAGCTCCCATGAGCTCCGTTTTTGCTGGCAGAGGGCTGCAGGAGGCTATTGTGGCCAAAAATGGAGGTCAGAAGGGGTAAGTTCCTTTTTTTTTGGCAGAGGCATCGCGGGCCGGTCCTTTGCTGTTTCCATGTGGATGTTAATGGAACATACCATTTATTCATGGGAATTAGTAGACAATCAGATAATGTGAGCTTCGACCATCACCTCAATAGGAATCCAAATGGGAATCAATATATATATATATCAATTTAGAAAGAATTGTGGATAAATTGTACTTGGAGTGATTGTGTGCTTCTGGAAAGATGTTTGTATACTAGATTTTAAATATTGGTTCTGTGAAATTGGTCAGTTCAATATAGAAAATAACCAGGTGAAGCCTGAAGGTGGGGTCAAATATGCCATCAGTTTGGAAGTTCTGGGCTCCCCCCAAAAATGCTAAATTTAGGTCCCCCATGAATTCTGTTGACTCTTATCTCATTCCAATTTAGCTTGACTATTAGTAGATCAGATTCAGGTGTATAGGTAGTATGTAATAATCTTGTGATGCAGTACTTTGAACACAGCTCCTGTTTCTGATTACTTCCACCTGACATTAAGTTATCATTTGACTTAACTTTGTTCTGGTGGAGAGACAAGGCCAGGCAACAATTTTAATTGTAACGATACATATTTAAGAATTTATAATGAAGAAAAGTAGCAACATCTTGACATTTTGGTTTCCTGTTTGTGCTCATCAAGTGTTGGATTTCATACTGGAGTTGGGAAATATTGGATTTTTTAACTTAGCTTTTTTCTGTCTTTCACTTCTTCTTTTTTTCTGTCTTTCACTTCTTTTTTTTTTTCTTTTCAGGAAAATTTCTTATTATAGAATCATTCAGCTGCTGTTATCAACTGCTATGTTTTCATAAAACATGGATTTTTTTTAAAAAAAGAGCTCAGTAAAATACAAATTTTTCTGGATGGTTCTGAGGAACGAGCTCCCTTCAAGAATAGTCAGAGGTGGGATTCTACCGGTTCGGCCCTGTTCTGCCAAACCAGTCGCTCCAAAGATCAGCTGAGAGGGAACCGGTTCACTCTGATTATCTTCTGTTGTTCTTCTGTTTGGCGTACCTGCCCGCCTGGGCTCTAGGCTGTCCTTTACTTCCTGCTTTTTCAACCTCACTTGCTTTGCGCGGCACAGCTGATTGCTGCGCATGCCCTGTGTTACCACAGGGCTTGCAGGAGAAGATGATTTTCAAACGCTGCTTAAAGCGCGCGACAGTTTTCTTAAAAAGAACCTATCATCTAGTATGATCTCCTCTCCAATAATCTTGAAGCTATTTTATCTGGGATTCAAATAGATGGGTTAAAAGCTTTTGAAGGGGAAATTCCAGTTCAGGACAATGAGCTTTTTAGTTGAAAGAGCAAGCTTAAGAAATAGCATTTAAATGGGCTGATGTCCACTTTAATTTTTATTCTAGGTTACTGGAAATGAACTTCCAATATATTTTTGCCATCTTAATAGCCATAGAGGATCAACCAAAACTCCCTGCTGTTGCCCAATATTACTCTTGGCTACAGCATCTACGAAAATTGCTTCAGCACAAGGACAACCTACGAAGCCACCGTAGATATCCTTTCTTCTAGTCATGGGAAGGTCCCTAATTTAAAATGTGGAAGGGTTAGGGTTAGGGTTAGAGACCCTTGACTATGATTCAAGGAGGAGCTTTTTATTGAAGTCTGCCACAAATAAATTGTGTGTTCATAAGAATATGAACTGACAGAATTTGACTGGTGGTTCTGGACTTTTGACTGAAGAAGGAAGTCCATATAGAGTGGATCTCTGAGGGCTTCCCTTCTGCCTCTATCAATGAGGCCCAAGAAAGAACACAGGATGGAAATCTCATGAATTGTTCTTTTTAAGAACAACGGAAGAAAATAATTTCTACTTTACAGATTTGCTTTCAGAACGGTTTCTAAATTTCCTTTGGGTATTATTTATTACGTACTTTCTGACAAGTTCCATAAACATCTTCTTATACAACATAGCTGATATGAATATATATTTAAAGCAATATCAACAATATGAAAGAGAGAGGACTGTACTGTATTTGCTCTCAGTTTTTATATTTTGCATGCCGTGAAGCTATATGCAAACTGGAGTGGACTTTAAATATTAATTTTTTTGCAATATGGTATTAACAAAGTTAAATATTTCAATAAGCATAAGCATAGAAATGTATTAGATTGGGGGAAATATGCAAAAATATATGATTACAGAAGGTCATTTGTAAAAGTGACCATATATAAAAATGCATGTACTAGAAATAATGTGTCATTGCTTTCATATAAAATACAATCCCGTATGAGATATGATAATTTTCACAGAATTAAAAACACAGTTCAGACCAGTAGACAGAAATGCAAAGCAATTCCAATTTTTAAACTTCAGAAAAACAATAATGAGCAATTGGGGTTTGAATATAAGATTGCCTTTTGTTACTTTCTCAATTTTAAATCTGACATTATGCAAATTGAAAATTATTATAAATATATAGTAGGTTAATATGGATTTTGAAAATTAATTTAAGCATTTAAAAATGGCAGGAAGATGAGCATTATGTTTCTATGTGTTACTCTAACATGAAATATATTATTTATTATCCTGGAGCTACTGCTACAAGACATCAAACGTATCTTAGAATATAAAAAAACAAATAGCAATGAAAACTATGCTAAAACAATCCATTTATAATAATTAATTATATTCTGGTAGTAAAATCTGGTGCAGATCTACTCAGAAGATTTAGAAGATCTGTGGTTCTTATGGGGTCTGAGAATAAGGAGCTACAGCTAAGAAAAACTACATTCTTTTTTAAAATAAAAAATTAAATTATATATATTCTTTTTATGTTTAATGTTTGATTTGTATATTACCCAGTGTCCCTCTGTGAGGGAGATGGGCAGTTTTAAGATTTGATGAATAAAATAAAAATCAATTCATCTAAATAAAGCTGAATCAATCCAAGGAGCTGGACTTTTCAATGCCCCTTGATCAGACTTCACAGAGAAGCTAAAGATTCAGGTTGTTTTTTTAAGAGACTGAATGCTATTTTCAACACTAAGCATTGATTCTTTTCCTCACTAGCTCACTAATGGCTCTGTTAACCACATTCTGAGTGATAAAGCCCAGTTTCCTTCCTCTTTCTGGATGAGCCCAAAGGAAACCCCACAGTATGTGGGGATCATGAAGCTACTGCTGCATTTTCAGTGGACATGGATTGGACTCATTGCCCCAAAACATGATGGCAGAGATTGGTGTTTGACAGTGGTGGCTAACCTTTTCGAGCTCCTGTGCCAAAAATTGTGTGTGCGTTTGCACGCTCGCACTCGCGTGCCAGCACCCAGAAGGCATTACACCCCCCACTTCCCCTACACATGTGTGCTCAATCCCCACCCCTGCTGCCCCCTTACTTGCACTGCGCCTCCCAGCTAATTTTCAGCCAGTTTGAGGCCTTTTTCAGCCTCCCAAAGGCTTGAGGAAGGCTTCTGCAGGCTTCTACAAGCTTTGTAGGCCGAAATCTAGCCCCGTTTCATCACTTCCTGTTTTTCCTAAAAGGCCTCAAACCGGCCGAAAATCAGCTGGGAGGCATGGACTTGTGCAGTGAGATAAGTTTGCCTGCAGCTCGCATGCCGGAACAAATGGCTCTGCGTGTCACCTGTGGCACATGTGCCATAGGTTCGCCTACACAGGTTTATGATGACCATTGAGACAATGGTCTTCAGGAGTGAGATCGGTGTAGCCTTCATATTTAAGTTTTCACAAATTCATACTGAGAAGGTGAATGATTTTTATGAGGAATTCTCACATTTTGAGGCTGTCCTTACACACTGGACAAACAAGGTGCTCATTTATTATGGGGATCTTGACACAGTGCTTCTCTTGCCTCTTATATTGTCCAGCATTAAAGAAGCCAATCAAACCCCTCTGGGAAAAGTTTGGATCTCCACAGATTTGTGGGGTTTCACCTTAAGCACAACTTTTAAATACTGGGACATCAAACCCTTCCATGGAGCACTAACCTTCACCATCCAGGCAAACCAAAGATCCAAATTCCATGATCTTATTTTGATTCAAGATGATTCCCTTGAATCAGTTTGGTCAGAAATGTTTGACTTCCATGATTCCAACTACAGATTATCAAGGAAGACATGGAAAAGGGGCCTTGTGAGAAGGAACATGGCAGGCTTCCTCCCAGGTTGGCCTGAGAAAGGAATGTCCCCAGAGCACTACAACATGCAGTCTATGCTGTGGCACATGCCCTCCAGGATATCTTCACATCCTTATCTAGCTATGTTGTCATTCCAAGAGAAGACAAGGTAGATCTTCCAAACCTTCTACAGCCATGGCAGGTAAGAGTGAATTCCACTTAAATGATAGCTGAAGTGAATCTTACATGTTGGATGGGTTTTCTTTCCCAGAATCATTTTATTTCATTCCAACTCTGGGAATGTCTTCTGCTGTTTCCTTCCAGCATGTAGACTCTAACATTCTTTTTTTTTTTAAACAATGGGTGATTGGATCCTTTGTTTACCAAAAAGCCTGAAGAGCACTTTCACAGACTCTATTTGTGATGACCCAGGGTGAAACACAAAAGCAACAAAGTGAAGTCCCTTTAATTCTTTCAACTTGGCTTTAAAGGTCCAATTATCATTGACTGGAGAAAAAACTCTCCCATAAACAGTTACAACAAGGAAGAACTTCTGTTCAAATTCAAAATACATATAAATTATAGATAGAAAAAAACCACACAAACCACACTGAAGAATTAATGAGACAAGGCAGGATAATGGCTTGAAGACTTCCACAGATATCGAAATACACACACTGGGAAGGACTCCAGAACTCAGATGAGAACTGACAAACTAGAAATATTTTCACGCTTTGCTTCCAGCACTGGCCCATGCGCAGTTTGTCCTTTTAAACAGTCCTCACAGCTGCAGCCCATGAAGGGAATCAAGGCCCTTGCCTCTCCCGTACACCATACCATTCACGTTTCTCCCTTATCCGCTCCTCCCTGCATGCCCTAGGATGAAGACGGGCCGGGCCTGGGTCTTCCTCTGAATGCCCAGCTGGCCTGTGCCCTTCCCCAGTTTCCACCACAACCTCCGGAGCCACACTCCCACTCCCTATCGGCTGTTCCTCCTCTCCCTCAGAGTCAGATTCTAATGGGCATGACACTATCGTCCTGTGCTGTGAATCATAAATAGCAGAAGGTCAATGCAGGTTGACCTTCTGTTGGTACTGGGTATTGTTGTTGGCTATTTGGAGAGTTGTCGTGTTTATATACCTGAAGATTGGGACAGGTTGGCATGGACAATTCTAGGGTAGACAGGTTGTGGTTTTGACCAGATCTACGGATGTTTCCCAAGACTTGCTTTGCTATGGGAGAGATATATCACAGGCTTTCGTAAAGGAGGAAACTCACAATGAAACATGACTTGTGACAGAGTGATGCAAATACTGTGATTTACAGGGAAGAAAAGTTTCATCAGGCAGGAATGAGTGCCACTGAATGTGAAGAACATATGTGAAAGGGTAAGACATTCTTCACACAACAATCATGTTCATATAACACATTAAAGCCACATAAATTTCAAAGTGTCAACCAACCACATTTTTGCGCTAAATGTTGGATGAATCGAGACCTATGTGGTTAGGTTATGGCTTAGTGTGTCACCCAAACTCAGAAACTGATTAAGGTATTTGAAGGATTTTGTTTCGTTGATTGATTATTGAGTTTTATCTAGCATGATGAGCCAACAAAAATCTTCTATAATTACAGCAAAATTAATAAATCAAGCAAGCAAGCTAATCATGTAAAATCATTGTTCAATTAAATTATCTGAAAAAATATCCAGTATGAGCTGATACTTATTGACCAGCAAAGAGATTTTGAGTGGCTAAGATCAAACAGCTATAGAATAACTAAGTGCTATAGAAAAGAATGTACTTATAAAATATGTCCATATTTGGAATAGTATGTTTGATTTATTAAACTTGCTCAGAGCTTTATGGAGAAAGTACAGAAAATAAAGCTGGAACAATTTTCCCATAATGTAAACAAGGCCAGCTGTATTGCTAAAGAAAACCATTTTAGGCATCCATTTCCTTAAAATGGCAAATTATTCCTCCTTATCTTCAGTGGTGGGATTAAATTTTTTTTACTGCCAGTTCTGTGGGTGGGGCTTGGTGGGGCTTAGTGTGGCTTGGTGGGCATGGATTGGTGGGCGTGGCAGGGGAAGGATACTGTAAAATCCCCATTCCCTCTCCATTCCTGGGGGAAGGTTACTGCAAAATCTCCATTTCCCCCTCACCCCACTAACCTGCTTTCCAGCCCCGTTCTCCTGTGCAGGGCAACAAAAGAAGATCCAGCCAATCAGCTAAGACTTGGGAAGCAGAGAATAGATGGGACAGGGCCAGTCAGAAGTGGTATTTGCTGGTTCTCCGAACTACTCAAAATTTCCACTACCGGTTCTTCAGAACTGGTCAGAATCTGCTGAATACCACCTCTGCTTATCGTGTTATTTATTGTACATAAATATACACTGTACAGTAATGAAACAGCCAGTTTGGTGTAGTGGAATTCCAGCCCTGACTGGGCATGAAACCAGTGGAGAACCTTGTTCCAGTCATTTACTCTCTGCCTTAGGAAGGAGGCATTATGGCAAACCACTTCTAAAAAAAACCTTGCCAAAAAAACTGCAGGGGTTTGTCCAGGCTCTCTCTAAAAATCAGACATGATTGAACGGAATAAAGGAGCTAATATAAAAATGAACCTAATATGTTGATGATATCATTTCAGTCATGTCCAAGTCTTGGCAATTCTTTTTTTTTTTAAGCAAGTTTTATTAATTTCAAAAACAAACAAATCATCATCAACCATTACATATTTGAACCTTTTTCCATTATAGATTTAACAAGTCAGATAAAACCTTATCTTATACAATACATTTCTATATTATTTCATCTATTTCTTTCTGACTTGATTATCGTCACTCTCTTTCTATGTTTCTACAAGGTTTCACCAATACTCTCAAAGACATAAACAAACACAAACATACATATAAAAAATCTTTTAGTAAAGTAACTTGGCCCCAGGTACCTCTCTTTATATGGGCTTTAATTATATTCATGCTCATCTTACAGATCATTACCTATTTTATTTACCATTCTGTATCTTCTATATAAACTTCTCCACACATTTCACTCTTCATAATTCTATCTTATTCAATCCATCTTAATTTAAATCATTATATTTGTATCTTTTGCCCATCCTTTATTATCCCTCTATCTCATTCCTTATAATGAAAAAAAAAAAAAGAATTTCTCCTGAAATCACTAATCAGAGCATGATGCCTTTCTATCCTCTCCCTAAATTAATTAGATTAACATTTAAAAACACCTAATACCCAATTTGATTCTGCTTGGTACATTCTATCTACTAATTTTTACTTTTAGTAACAATAAAAACAGAGTAAAAATCAAAAATGTTTAAATACATAATATCCTCCTAAATACGTAGTTAAATAATAAATCTAAATAATAAATCTTATAGCATTCTCATTGCCTTTCCCTTCAATATTTTATTACATTTTAAAAAATCAATCATTATTAAACATTTCAACATTTTAATTTCTTATTAACTCTTAAGCCATTCTAATTTTTTATTTCTAATACAAATGTTACAATACCATCTTGTGTACCTTGCAGAATCTTTTTAAAGAAAATTTATGCTTTACCCATTATCCCTAAAAAAGATTCCTCTTTTCCCATCTAATTTTAAAACTTTGTGGCTTTTCTCCGCCTTTCCCCTTTCTTTCTTCCCCCACCAAATCTTCCTACCCCCCTTCTTCTAACCTCTGTCTTGCCGGCATCCCTTCTCTGTTGTATTCCCTTTTTCTCTTGTTTGCTATCATTGTATTTATTTTGCATCATATTTTTCTCTTTCTTAAATGTTTTTTTAGATCTTAAATCCTTCATTTTCCTCGCTTTCTTCCTTCCTTCTTTCTTAGATGAATTTTGGGATTCATTGAAGATGGCGTCTTCATCTTCTTCTTGTTGTTCTTCTACTTCCATCTGTATTGTCTGTTCATAATTAACCAATGCCATTTCTAAAAAAAGAAAAGCTTTTTCCATACCATCTTTACAGGCTGCTTTTGTTTGCTCATATTCATCCCTCAGTTCCTCAAAGGAAAAAGCCATTGTAGATCTTTTCTTTTCTTTTTTTTCCCTCTTTCTTCTCACACCAACCAAAATATTCCAAAAGAAAAATAAGACAATCCCAAAGTCCACAATCCTCAATCAATCCAAGCCAAGCCAAAATTCCCCCTTTCTCTTCCAGGGGTAGTATCAGACAAAGGAAAAAAGAAAATTCAAATCTGTATTTTGAAGCCTTATTAAGATTTTATTTCTGTTTTCAAATCCTTAAGGCATCTCCTCCAACAAAGTCCAACCAGATAAATATATTTTTTGTCCTCTCCCTTCCGACTTATCCCAAAAAGCTAGTTTTACCTGAAAAAAAAAACAGGTTTCTCAATATCCATTTATTAATTCCGTCGGGGGGGAGAGTAAACTTTCCTTTCAGCACCTCAGAATTGCCGCTTATTTTCTCTTGTGGAAAGAATCACCCCAAAAGCCATCATTTTCAGGAATTAAATTAAATATATCTTAGAGTCCTGGGTCGACCAAGAAGACTTTCACTTTTAAAAACTTTCTCCTCTTCCTCCAGCGCATACTTGCCCAGCTGCCGGCTTCTTTGTGGCGGCCATTACGGACCGCCGCTGCACCGTCTTGGTAAAAGGAGGTTCTGCCGGCTAGGGAGGGGGTCTGCAGCACCCCCAAACCCTTTCCCGGATCCCCCCTACCTTCAGCTGCCCCTGCAGGGCAGCCTTGCTCCGCACCCTTTCGGATCGGAGCCCCAAAAAACGGCTAGCGCGGCAGGGATCGCGCAGCTTCGCGAATCCCTACCGCTCGCAAAGCCGACAAACCGGAAATCCCAAGTCTTGGCAATTCTATGAGCCAAATATCTCCACATCTTCCGAAAACCTAATATAGGTTCATTTTAAACCCACCAAAATGTTGTGTTTTTATTTTATACGCATTTGTAGCAGCACAAAAACCATTTTGCCCTACAAGAGTTAGAGATGGATTGGTCCAAAGTCTTGCAGAGAGATTTGAGGGTAAATGAAACCACCCACCTAATTCCACCATTCTCCCACTCACAGTCTATTACGTTCATTCGTACCCTATCCTTGGACCAAGTGCCTGTTTCCTTGAGGGAGGTTCCATGGTTTAAGAGGGACTAGAACACGGATTTCATTGAGGACTGCATCAGGGTTGTGTCTGACCTTGGGAGGCCAGGGTGGGTGTGGCCATCTTGACATCACTTGTGTCTGGGTGTGTGTGTGTGCCTGTGGTGGCCTGAGCACTTCTGCCAGCAAAAACAAGCCCTCAAGCTTCGTTTTCAGCTGCAATGGCCTCCTGCAGCCCTCTTCCACTCAAAATGGCACTCAGGAGCTCCATTTTCACTGATAGAGGGCTGCAGGAGGCCGTTCCAGATGAAAATGGAGTCTGGGAGGGTCATGAGTGGCCCTTCCAAGCTCTGCTTTTGCTGGCAGAGGCACCATGGGCCTGTCCTTTGCTGTTTCCAGGGCGGCCCTTCAAGCCGGATCTAAGTACCCTGTGGGCTGGATCCAGCCCCCCGGGCCTTGAGTTTGACACCCCTGGAATAGAACCCGGGTCCCCTCATCCCAGTCTAGCACCTTCACCATAACAGCACTCTGGCTTTAGGACTGAGAAGAAGGAAATAGACAGAGTCCCCAAATAGATTTTGTGGCTAAGGGGGATTAGAACCTCCCCATTCCTAATGCAGTACCTTCATTCCTAGACCTCACTGGGTCATAGATGAAGGCAGAAGGACCAGCCCAGGGAAGGTCCATGGTGAAGGAGGTACAAGAACATAGGCCTTCCTGGTCCTGGTCCTTTATGCCATACTGTTCTTATATGCCCTCTCTCAAATGGGTGCCATGGTTCTGGCTGTGAAGGAAAGGTTGCAATCCCTTAAATCTGCTTAGTTTAAGAGTAAGTTTGATAAGCAGGGACACAGGAGAGATGCATAAAGTGAAGCATGGTGGGTTGTGAAAAGAAAGGATGAGGAAATGTTTTTGTCCCTCCCCAGAAGTGGGATCTGACCAGTGTAACTACCGTGTTTCTCATATAATAAGGCCGGGTCTTATTTTTTTTTGAGCCCCGAAAAAATGGCTAGGCCGTCTTTTTGGGGGTGACTTAATTCCCCCCCCCTTGCATCTTCGGGCGGGCGGGCGGCAATGACTTGGATGTTGGCCTCGGCATTGGTGGGGCACTTCGTATCGGGGTCAACGCAGGCAGCACCATATCCAGGTGTGCAACAAAAGTACTTCCTAATGGCAAGCCCCCCCACCATTCCCCCCCATTTTGCATGTTTTAATATAGGCCTTAATTTGGGGGGAGGAGCTTAATTTCATTTCATGCCTATAAAACATGCTGGGACTTCCTATTGGGGGAGGCCGTATTGTTGGAGAAACAGGGTACCAGTTTGGTGATTTTATGCTTTGTTGCTCTTCTATGCACTCTTTCTAGAGTCTCAACATCTTTTTTATAGTGCGGTGACCAAAACTGGATGCAGTACTCTAGGTATGGTCTTACTTAGACTTTATAGAGTGGAATTAGTACCTCACTTGATCTTGATTGTATCCCTCTGTTAATACAACTTAGGATTGCATTAGCTTTTTTGGCTGCTGCTGCTGCACACTGCTGGCTCATATTTAGCTGGTTGTCCACTAAGACTCCAAGATCCCTCTCACAGTTACTGCTATTGAGCCTGGTTTCACCCAGTCTATATGTGTACTTTTGGTTTTTCTTGCCTAAGTGTAGGACTTTACTTTTCTCTACATTGAATTTCATTTTGTAAGATATGGCCCAGTGTTCTAGTCTGTCAAGATCCATCTGGATCTTGAGCCTATCTTTTTTGGGTGTTAGCCACTCCTGCCATCTTAGTATCATCTGCAAATTTGGTAAGTTCCCCTTCTATTCCCTCATCTAAGTCATTAATGAAGATATTGAAGAGTACAGGGCCTAAGACAGAACCTTGTGGCACCCCACTGCTTACTTCCCTCCATGTAGACTTGGACCCATTAAGGACTACTCGTTAACTTTTATTTCTGGTCTGTCTTTTATGGTTATGTTTTTGGTGGGTTGAGCTAATTTAGTATTACTATGTATTATCAATTTTTATCATTCAATATTCTCATGCTACTTTACATCAATCTCTATATTCTTAATGTCATTTCTTTTGTTATACATATTCTCTTAATAGTCATATTTGTAGAATTTAACAAATTATATGGTTCATATTCATAAATTCATATTGATTTATATTGTCCAGTATTTATCCCTTTTTTAATGTTAATTATGTCACTATTATATTTTTAAAACAAAGTCCCTTTGTAATCTCATTGCAATACACAAATCGTATTTTCCATCTTATTTTCATTTAACAAATTATATATTCTAATAATAATATAATCATTTTTATCTATTACCATATACTATTTATTTTTCTTTCTGACATATTCCACATATCGTTTCTTTCCCTACAATATCGTATTAATTTTCATACATATTTCTGTTAACAATTATAAGTCTTGAATAATAGTCCTATAATAAGGTCTTAATTTCATATTTGTTCCAATTAGAATATTGAGCCTTATATTTATTATAATTAACAATATATATATATATATATTTAATAATCCTATAATAAAATATTAATTTCAAATTTGTCAAAGTTAATAATTGTATACCTAAAATAATAAAATAAAATAAAATTCATGTGGAATCCTTATCCTTCTCCTCTTCAGCCATCATCTCTTACTCTCCTTACAATATTAGTTAATCTCTTCCTAGCTTGTCTTCCATTTTCTCTCATTTTTTGACCCTTTCTCTTATCCTTCCTCCTTTCTCTATTGTATTCCACTGTTTCTTTTCCCAGTTATCTGATTTTACTCTTATCCTCTCAAAGTCCTCTTTCTGAAATTTCCTTTCCTGTTGCTTTGTTGAGGGCAATCTCTTGTGGGGGAGGAAGGGAGTGAGTGCTAGCGTGTTTGAGTGAGTAAGTGTGCTTAAGTGTTAGCTAATCGTGTTGTTTATAATTGATATTTTATCTTTGTCTTTTGCAATACACTTGACTTTTTGTTTGTTCTGTTTTCCTAATATCGAGGGTTAATTTACTTTTCCTGCATGTCCTGTTGCTTAATATAAGTTTTTGTATTTTATAATGGTTTTTGTATTTTATAATAGCTCTTAAATGCGTTCTTTTCTAATGTGCCTAGAGTTCTAATTACCTTGGTTTGGTTCTTTTCTTTGAGATATTTGTTTTATAGCAATTCCTTATGGCTTTCTTGTCCTAATGTCCTTAGAGATTCAATTTCTTTAGCTTGGGATATTTTGTAGGGTAAAATTTGGGGTGCAGTTTGTGTTTTCCCAGAGGCTTCCGCTCTGGCTTTGTTTCAGTGGAGTTCAGGGGTTCTGACTTTGCTTTTGTGGCAACACTGTCTTAGTGTAGTTCCCTTCCCACAATCCCTGAATTCAGTTTGCCTGAACTGGTCTGAACCCCCTGAATACCATCCCTGGACATAAGGTAACTATGTGGAACCAGGATAAACACCTCCATTCTAAAATCAATCATTCTGTGCTTTGCTCTTATTTTAAAACTTGGCCTTCGGAGTTGGTGTGCAACTTGGACTTGGAGAGATAGAAACGAGTGAAACCCAAACATTTAGTTCCCAATTTAATATTGACACTCATTTCCAATGGAAGGAGGGACTGATTGCCTAGAAAAGGGCTCCAAAGTTATGTAGAACGTTTTATTTTAGTGCACTTTCTTCAACAATGTAGTTGTGCGTCATTAGAGGCTCATCACCATATCCTGGGATGATTCATTCTGTTGCATAGGAGATGTGCCACCCACAACTCCTTCCAACTCCTTTCCCAATCCAGACACCTGACTTCTTCCTCAAGAGTTACAGTAAACACCTGCAACTAAGCTTACAGAAAGGTTGGGAAACACTTTGGCTAAAAACACCTCTCAGCCAACTATCCTATGGGCAATTTCAAGTACCAATTCACTCCTGATGATTGTAACTAAGGAATAACCTCTTCTCCTATCCCACTTGGGCAAAAATTATTTACTAACTTGGAGGCTGGCTTTATAAAACCAGTTACACAATTGTATCAGACTAGCTGTTCGAAGAACCTCAAAGAAATGTCACTTCCTCTTGCGAAGACTATAAAACCTGCTACTACCAAAAAAATCAAAAAGTTCTAAAAGATGGATGAAGATGGATATATAAGTAAAGATCCAAGTAAGAGAGACCATCCCTTGCCAGCTATTAAAGGAAAGAAAGGTAATATCTTACAGCTACTTATTTTTCTTTATTTTATTCTGCATATTGGCCCTAAGGCCTTTTTTTAAGGAGATGTTAAGAAACCAGTGAAAGTGAATCTAGTCCCGATTTTTCCTGGGGGGGATTACATTTCTTAAATGTCATTTCTGTTTAACAGAGAACACTTTCCTTGATTATTTATATGTCTTTTGCTTTAAGCTCTTTCTGTGTATCTTGCAATTATGAGAGGGAGGGAGGGGGAGAGAGAGTTTGGTCCAGTGGTTAAGGAACCAAAAACAATGAATTCTAGTTCTGCCTTAGCCATAAAAACCAGCAAGGGGATTTTGGGCTGGTCACTTTCTCTCAGCCTAACTCACCACACAGAGTTGTTGTTGGGGGGGAAATAGGAGGAGGAGGGAGTATTACATATGTTCGTCACCTTTTTTTTTTAAGTGAAGTTTTTTTTATATAATGTTGCTTATACATATCAATGCGTTGAACAATGTGATACCTGGGTATCATACATTTTGGTACAAATAAACATAATATTATTACTCATAGTTATTACATTTCATTTTCATTGTTTCATATTGTTTAAATATATCTAATACTACCGCCATTCAATTTCCAAACCTCCCTCTTATTATTACATATATCTTGTTATGTTAATATATATATATATATATGTTGTTATTCCCCTCTCATTTCTATTCTAACTTTTATTCATGTCACCATAGTATTCAAAGACGTTTCTTTTCTGTTTTCCATCTTTCATCTGCTTTATTATTCATATTACCCTTATTTAAGTCTTCACATCTGTATATATTATAGTTTCATCCTTCATTCTTTCATTGTTCAGTGTTTTAATATATAATCCTAATACCAATCACAGTATCATTTGAAGATATGGTAAATCTATTCGTAATTCTTCCATTCATCTAATCCATGTAATTCTACTATTAATACACATGCTTGTATTTAAGTATATTCTTTCATTATTAATAAATAATAAAATGGACCTTAGAATGTTAGTTTATGAGCCACCCCCTAATGGCCTCTTTGGGAGATGAACTGTTAAACTATAGCATTGCTGCATGTCTGAATCCAGCTAAAAACACCTCTCAGCCAACTATCCTATGGGCAACTTCAAGCACCAATTCACTCCTGATGATTGTAACTAAGGAATAACCTCTTCTCCTATCCCACTTGGGCAAAAATTATTTACTAACTTGGAGGCTGGCTTTGTAAAACCAGTTACACAATTGTATCAGATTGGCAGTTTGAAGAAGCTAAAGGTAAAAATATGAGGAGGAAGGAGAATTAGATATGTTTGTTGCCTTAAAAATAATAAAGGCAGAATATTAAATAAATCTATAAATTACATCCAGAAGCTAGAGACTAAAATAGAGGGATTGGCCGCCTGGCTGGCAGGATAAACAGTTGAGCTTTTAAAAATGGCAATAAATCTCATTTCCTACCATAGGACATCCACTTCTAATCCACTTCCTGCTTAAGCAGAAGATCCTATACGATGACAGACAAATGGCTGTTCAATCTCTTCCACCAACGTCTGTTCCGCTAATTAAATTGTTCTGACAGGAAATTTCTCCTTAATTCTGGGATGGATCTCTCTTTGATAAGCTTCCATCCGTTATTTGCCCTCAGGTGCATTGGAGAATAGGTCGATCCCCTCTTCCTTGACAGCCCCTCAGATTGAATATAAGAGAATGGAGCTGGAAGGGACCTTGGAGGTCTTCTAGTCCAACCCCTGCTCAAGCAGAACCTCCTATCACTAGCCAGTGCTGTTCTTCATACGTTTTAAACTCCAGGCCTTTGATCATCTTAGTTGCTCTCACTGAACTTTTTCCAAGGTCTCAACATCTTTTTTGGAGTATGGTGACCAAAATTGGTTGCAGTATTCCAGGTGTGGTTTTATTAGGATTTTGTAAAGTGGCACTAATACTTCATGTGATCTTGATTCTATGCCTCTCTTTATACAACCCAAAGGATTGTATTAGCTTTGGAAAATGACTATCATGTCACCTAGTCCTTCTCTTTGTTGGATGAGACATACCCAATTCCTGCTACCCTTCTTCATCTGTTTTATCTTTGTTGCTCTTCTCTGCACTCATATCTAGAGTCAGAACATCTTTTTTATGTTGTGGTGTCCAAAAACTGGACCCAGTATTCCAGGTATGGTTTTTCTAATGTAGGATAAAGTGATACTAACTTTCATGTCATCTTGATGCTATCCCTTTGTTGATGCAGCCTAGGACTGTATTGGCTTTTTTGGCCGCTGCAGCACACTGCTGGCTCACACTTAAGTGGTGGTCTGGTAGGATTTCAAGATCCCACTCAGAGTTTGACACTCATCATACCAGTGAAACACTAATATTCCACTATTTTTATATTAGTGTATTACTAGTATACTAGTATACTAGTGTATTACATAGTATTGTCACTATGGTAATATCATACTAGTGGAACTCGTATGACAACTTGTCATGCTAGTGGAAGTTTTTATAGAATGAATTTCCTATATTAAGTTTCCTTCTCTCCCTGGCACAGCACTGTACAATGTGCTTGGTTTCTTGTTTTACAAAATGTGCTTCAGAGAAATCAAGTAATCCCATTCTTGCCCCATCAAATTGTCTACAGTATTGTTTTCCTCTTTCTCTATCACCTAATGATCCAATAATCTTAGACAGAAAAAAAGAAATAAAATTGGAAGAAAAAGGAATACAGATTCACATCCCTACGATCAGGGGTCTCTCAAGATAAACTTGCTTTCTTTGAGATTATAATTTCATCTATGTGGGAAGAAGAGAAATTTGCAAAAAGTTAGTTTCCTTTTCTGGTCATTTCTACTTCATAAAAATAGCAGATTGTAGGGAAGAATGCATATGAAGAACATAATTGACTTCCCCCACAGCTTGAGTTTCTAAAAGTCTAATTTGTCTTCCTCCGTGTGAGTGGAAAATGAAGTTACTGTGTCCCATGAGGGACTTTGCTGGTGCTGGCTGGAGAGAAGCGCTGAGTGGGAAATTCCAGTAGATTCGCCTCTGTTCCAATATTTGTGTGGCATCTACTTTGTGTGGGTTTGCTTTTTCCTGTAGAGCAGATGGTTCCAATGCAGTAGATGTGATTGATTGCTAAGGCTTTGTGATTGGAATGGGACTGTCTCTAATCAATGAAGTCCAAGTAAATTATATCGACAGCATTCCTCTTGTTAAGTCTGGGAGATCGGTCCCAGGTAGATTGGTCCCGGGTAGATCGGGTCGCACAGAGACGCGAGACTCAAGGTGCACATTCAGCTCTTTATTGAGTATACAGTTCAGTACAAGACCTGCGATCGCGGCAGCCCTTCATATAGGAGCTGTCCGCGGCGCGGCAGCCAATGACAGCGCTTTGAATCTCCCGTGATTGGCTAGACCAATCGCGGTAGATTCTAAGCGCGCCAATCATGGCCGTTTAGTTGACCAATCCGGTTGCGGCCTGTGAGGGCCAATCAGATTTAAGGGTTTGGAGTATGTTAATACAGAACACCCCTCCCCTCTTGGTCTCGTCCGACGGAGCGTGGTCACGTAGTCATGCAGGTAGGCGGGGCTTCGAACTTGCCTAGTTGACCTGCGCGGCTCAGTTGCTGTCTGGCCATCAACCGGTTCAGACGGGCTGTCCGTCGCTCCTGGGTCCTTGGATGGAACCGCCTGGAAGGGTGAGCTGGGCCTTCTCTGGTAGCTCCCTCCTGGTCTACCCGGGTTGGTTGAGCTGCCGCTTCTGCCGTTCCCACCTGGACTTTCCGGGCTGGTTGAGCTGGCTTGGCTGCTCCCCTCAGGTGAAGCTTCGGGTCGTTCGTCTGCTGTGGGTGTGTCATCTACCGGTGAGTGAGGGTGGCTTATTATTTCGGGGTGTGTTGACCTGGTTGGGGTTGTTCTGTTTGCCCTTTAGGATTTTCTTCTCTTCTTTGCTGGTGGTCTGAGGTCCCCCCCTTCTGGTTTCTTCGTTGTTTGTTGTCGGTGGTGTTTGCATGCTTTAGTGGCTATCCTTGACCTGAGCTGGTCGATGTGCCGCTTCCAGGTTCGTCCGTCTGTTGACTGTAGTCGGTAAGACCGGGGGCCCGTTACCTGAGTTATTTGTGCCGGTACCCAGAGTGGGTCCCCCGTGAAGTTCTTTGCGTAGACGGAGTCCCCTATGTTAAATGTCCGGTGCTTGCTAGATGAGTCGGGGGGTCTTTCGGGGTTATATGTGGGGTGTAACCTGTCTAACGGGGATCTTAGTTTTCTGCCCATGAGTAATTCTGCTGGGCTTTTGTTTGTGGTGGTGCTGGGTGTGATGTGTTGTATTAGGAGCAGTTTATTTATTTTTTCCTGTATGTCGCCGGTTTGGATTTTTTGTATGGTATTTTTCATGAATCTGACCATTAGCTCCGCACGCTCATTCGCCGCCGGGTGAGCCGGCGCGGTTAACGCGTGCCGGATACCCCGTTCTTCCAGATATTTTTCAAACTCTAGTGCGGTAAACTGCAGTCCATTATCTGACACTAGCACATCTGGCAGTCCGTGTGTGGTGAAGAGTTTGTCCAGTTTCTTGATGAAGGCCTCCGTGGTTGTTGTTTTCATGGTGCTTACCTCCAGCCAGTTGGAGTAAGCGTCGATGGTGATCAGGAACGTGTGCCCCTTGGTAGGCCTGGCGAAGTCTATGTGAATTCTGGACCAAGGGCCTCTGGGGGTTTCCCATTCCCGAATTGGGGCGGAGGGGGGGGTTCGGCCTGGTTTCCTGGCAGCTATTGCAGGTGGCTACCCAAGCCTCAATTTGCTTGTCCATTCCCGGCCACCAGGCGTAGCTCCTGGCTAGGGCTTTCATCCTGACCATGCCGGGTGCCCCTCATGTAACATTGACAATACTTCTTTTTGTAATGTCTCTGGGATTATGACCCTGTCCCCCCAAAGTATGCAACCCTTTTGTGTGAAAAGTTCGGTTTGCCGGTTTCTGAAGGGTCTGAATTGTTTGTCCCTGTTGCCTTCCGGCCACCCTTTCTCTACCCAGCCCAAGACTCGCGCCAGCCACTTGTCTTTATTAGTCTCTCTGGCAATGTCTGATGCGGTCAGGGGTGGGTTGGGTAGAGTCTCGATGTGTAGGGTCATCGCGGTGGGTGCTGGGTCATCATCCAGGTCTGGCAGGGGGGAGCGGTTCAGTGCGTCTGCGTGCGCGATGTTTTTGCAGGGTTGGTGTGTCAGCTGGTAGCTGTAGGCGGCAAGGAACTCGGACCACCTTGTCATCCTGGGAGATAGGATGTTCGGAGTGGCCTTGTTCCCTGCCAGGATCCCTAGCAATGGTTTGTGGTCTGTAATAATGGAGAAGGTCCTACCATAGAGGTACTCGCGGAATTTTTTCACGCCGGCGATGATTGCTAGGGCCTTCTTATCCAGCTGACCGTAGTTTCTTTCTGGGTTGGAGAGTGTTCGTGAGAAGAAGGCGATGGGTGCCTCTTTTCCGTCTGGCAATGTGTGGCTGAGGATGGCGCTGACGCCGAAGGGTGATGCGTCGCACGTCACAGTTAGCGGCAGGGTCTCACTGTATTGGATAAGAACTGCATCTGATGTTAGTAGGTCCTTGGTCCGTTTGAATGCGTTTTCCTCCCGCTTCCCCCAGGTCCAGGTGGCTGTTTTGTCCAACAGCCTATGCAAGGGTTCCGCCGCGATTGCCTTTTGGGGTAGGAAAACATTTTAAAAATTAATGAGCCCAAGGAAAGCCTGCAGCTCTGTCTTATTCCTTGGGGTGGGGGCTTCCTTGATGGCTCTGAGTTTTTTTTCCAGTCGGGTGGATTCCGTGTTTGTCTAGGAGGTAACCCAGGAATTCGACTCTCTCGGTGCACAGCTGACATTTTTCTCTTTTAATCTTAAGCCCCGAGTCTTTGAATTTCTGTAGTACTTCCCTTAGGCGGGCTTCCAATTCTTTTTTATTTGTGGCCGCCACCAAGACGTCATCAAAGTAGGGCACCACCCCTTTTATCCCTTGGAGCAGTCTTTCCATTAGGCTTTGGAAGACTCCCAGGGCCACGCTGACTCCGAAATGGAGCCGGTTGCATCGGAACGCCCCTCGATGCGTAACGATCGTTTGTGCCTCGGCAGTGGTGGCATCGACCGGCAGTTGTTGATAGGCTTGAGCCAGGTTGAGCTTTGCGAAGACCCGGCCTCCCCCCAGTGAGTGTAGGAGGTGTTGCACTACTGGGACGGGGTAGGCACTAGGTTGTAGCGCGTGGTTGAGGGTGGCCTTATAGTCACCGCAAATTCTTTTTTTTTTTTTAATAAAAGTTTTTATTGATTTTAACGACAAACAAAAACACAAAAAACATAAAACATAACATAAAAAACATCATTCTTCATATATTTACAGACAGTGTATCGGTTGGTTTACCACTCCTTTTTGTGCATCCATTTCATAGTCATCATAATAATTATGTTACATAATAACTCATATTATCGATCAACAATTATATATCCTAATATCATCATTTGACTATAATTTTACTAATTCATACTTAAGTGAGATAACTGTAATTTAGTTACTTTATTTTATAACAAATCATGAAATCATACCAAGTCTATCTTAATAAAATATTCTAAGTGTTATCAAGACCAGGAAAAAATGTATATTCGTTATTTCCTAAATTTCTAACTATTCTATTATTATATTGTATTATCTAACCATTGATAAAAAAGATCCCAAACTTCATAAAATTGTTTATCTTCTTGTTCTCTAATTTCAAATGTCAATCTACTCATTTCAGCACATTCCAATATTTTCTTAATAATTTCTTCCTCTAATGGTATTTTCTCACTCTTCCAATTTTTAGCAAATACAATCCTAGCCGCTGTTAATACATTTACAATCAAATACTTTAAGTTTTTATTATATGTATCAGATAAGATTCCCAATAAAAAAATCTCTGGCTTCAAATCTATATGTTTCTTTGTCATTTTTTCCAACCATATGCGAATTCTAGTCCAGTATTTCCTGGCCTCCTCACAAGTCCACCACATATGGTAATATGAACCAGGAATCTGATGACATTTCCAGCACTTTTCAGATTTGTTCTTGAACATTCTTGCTATTCTTGTCGGGGAAATGCCACCTGTAAAACATCTTATACAAATTTTCTTTATATGCTGTTGACATTGTCATTTTATAATTTTGAGACCACAACTTTTGCCATTTCTCTAAGTCAATCCCATATCCAAAATTCTTCCCCCAAGCAATCATTGTTTCTTTAACTTGTTCTTCCTCCAATTTAATTTCCAACAAATAATTATATAATTTTTAATCACTTTTTCATCAGTACCTGTCAAAATCCTATCTAAATCAGTAATTTTGTCATAAAATCCTTCCATTTTGGAATCTTTAAGATACCTTGAATGTATTTAGCATATGAAAACCAATTCATCTTTATACTTTGTTCTTCTAAATTTTGCATCGTTTTAAGTTCACCCTTTTCATCTAGTAATTCCCCATATCTAACTGTTTGTTCCTTCTTATAAATTATAGGATAAGAAAAGGCTTCAATAGTTGATAACCAAACTGGAATTTTCAAATAACATTGTTTCTTAATTTTCTCCCAATTCAACCATAACGATTCCCGTATATAATGCCTTCTAAAATAACCCTGTGATTTAGTTCCTTATACCATAGAAAAGCATGCCAACCCAATAGTAAATCATGTCCTTCTAATGCCAACAATCTAGTCTTTCTTAACGTTATCCATTCTTTAGCCCACATTAAATTTGCAGCTTGATAATACAACTCCCAATTAGGAAGACCAAATCCTCCTCTAATTCTAGCATCCTGTAAAAGTTTTAATTTTATTCTCACTTTCTTACCTTGCCATATATACTTCAACACTATTTTATTTAATTCTTCAAAATAGTCTTTACCTAACCTAATTGGTATTGTTTGAAACAAATATAACATTCTAGGTAAAATATTCATCTTAATTGTTGAAATTCTACCTATCAGTGACAATTGTAAGTTTTCCCATTTTTTCAGATCAGATGCTATCTGCTGCTTAAGTTTAATATAGTTATTCTCTTTCAGTGTAGTACATCTTGACGTCAAATATATCCCCAAATATTTAACTTTATTCGTAACTTGAATTTTCAATAGGTCTGTCAGCTCTTCTCTTTGTCTTAATAACATGTTCTTTGTCAAAATCTTTGTCACCGCAAATTCTTATGGATCCATCTGGCTTGATGGTGGTGACTATGGGTGTCTCCCACTTGGCATGGTCAATGGGCTCTAGCACCCCTTGTGCGATGAGCTTATCTAGCTGCTCATCGATCTTCGGCTTGAGTGCGAATGGCACTCGCCGCAGTTTAAGGCGGATTGGGGCGATGGTGGGGTCTAGGTTGAAGGAGATTGGGGTCCCCCGATACTTGCCTAGAGTGTCGTCGAAGACCTCCTGGAAGTCCCTCACGAGCGCCGTCTCCCAGTCTGGCTCGTCAACGTGGTGGATGCCCGTCACTCTGATGCCTAGAGGTGTAAACCATTGCAGCCCCAACAGGCTTGGGCGGTCCCGGTCCACAATGGTGAGCGGCAGCACCTCGGTATGCCCCTTGAAGGTTTCCTTGAAGTGTCCCGTTCCGGCTACAGGGATCCGGTTTCCCTGGTAGTCTTTGAGGATCAGCTTTTGGCTTTGTAGCTCGCGGCGGCGGATGGTAGGCACCAGGCGTTTGATTGTGCGCCAGGAAACCATGGAGTGGTAGGACCCGGAATCCACCTCCATCACACATGGTTGATCCTCGATGCCTACCTCCACATGTACCTTCCGGGCATCTAGGGAGGAGAAATGGCCGATGACGACCATCTGGTGTGTTTTCTCTCTGCGTCGCGCCTCGCCGAGCCGCTTGCTTTGGCCTTCTTTGCTCCATCGGCTTTCGGTGGGGCGATCTCGGGTCCTTGGGGGTGTGCTGTCATGTCGCCGGGGGCTGTCGTCTCGTCGGCGGGGGCTGTAGTTCCGCTTATTCCGGCATACCTTTGCGATGTGGCCTCACTTGTCGCAATGCCGGCAGATGGCCTCGAGGAACCGGTATTCTGAGCGGGGGTGGTCGCCGCCACAGCCGGCACATTGGAACCCCGACTTATGTCCTCGTCGCTCCCGCCGGTCCCGCTCTGCCTGGAGTCAGTGGATCTCTTCTTCCTCGTCCTCAGTGTCGGGCAGGGAGTCAACGTCGCTGTGGTGGGTGGTGGTGGTCTGTCAGTGGCTTGCCTCTGGGTACTTTTCCAGGACCGGGGCGTCGCGATGGTTGTCGGCCGGTCTGCTGCGCCCGCCAGCCGCATCCGAGCCACCGATTTCTTGGTCGCCTCGGCTGCAGATGCTTTGGCGAGGGCCTCGGTGAGGAGATGTCGCCCTCGCCATTAGCCGACTCTGTAGGACGGGGTCCTTGAGTCCGAGGATGACACGGTCCCGTAGAGCTTCGTCTAGGTCAGTGAACCCGCACATGCCCCCGAGGTCCCCTCAGTTCCACCACAAAATCGCTGATGCACTCACCCTCTCGTTGGTCTCGCCGATAGAAGTCGTGTCGTCGGATGAGGGTGGGCACGGTGGGGGCATAGTGGCTTCGCAGCAACGGCTCGAGATCGGCCCAGTCCATTTCCTTGACATCGTCGGGCTTGGCAAGGGCCTTCGCCATCTTGAACACTGCGGGCCCGCAGTGTGTCAGGAACACGGCCCTTTTTTTCTGCCCGTTGGCATCTTTCAGATTGCTGCTTTCTAGATACATTAGGAATCGATCTATATAGGATTCCCAATCCTCAGCAGCCGGGTTGAAGGGTGCGGGTGGCGCGGTGCTGCTGGCCATTTCGTCGGTCGTCTAGTTCCGCTCTGCCACGTGCTTGGTGGTCTCCCATCTCACAGTCCCACCTTCGTCACCAGTGTTAAGTCTGGGAGATCGGTCCCGGGTAGATCAGTCCCGGGTAGATCGGGTCGCACAGAGACGCGAGACTCAAGGTGCACATTCAGCTCTTTGTTGAGTATACAGTTCAGTACAAGACCTGCGATCACGGCATGAGCGCGGCGGCCAATGACAGCGCTTTGAATCTCCCACGATCGGCTAGACCAATCACGGTAGATTCTAAGCACGCCAATCATGGCCGTTTAGTCGACCAATCTGGCTGCGGCCTGTGAGGGCCAATCAGATTTAAGGGTTTGGAGTATGTTAATACAGAACACCTCTGGTCCACTAATTTTGTCTCTTTGTCAAAGAATAAAATAAGATTAGTCTGGCATGACCTGTTTTTGACAAACCCATGTTGGCTTTGTAATGTTAGGTCTTCTTCAGGAAACCTAGAGAAATGCTTATGTTAGGCAGCCTAGAGTGCCTGCTGAGGAAAGCATGTGTGGATGGGAAAATACAAAGGTTAGATCAGAGTTCCCCAACCTTTTCGGTTGTGGATTGCTGGGTGTGTGTGTAGAGGGGAACAATCCGTGTGTGTGGCAGGCACACGTGCATGCAGCTCATGTGAGTGGGGATGCGTGCATGCTCACACACTCATCTGCCACCTCCGCAGCCTGGTTCCGAAAGGCTAAAGGCCTGGTAGTGGGCCACAGCCCAGAGGTTGGGCACCCCTCAGTTAGGGGAATGTAGCTGTTCTAAAAAATGTTTCTGAGGCTAGTCTTTGTGTGAAAGAAAATAGGAAATCCCATAGTGATTAGAAAACCTGAGTTACTGGTTCAGAGTCAGACATTAAAGGTGTGCTCTTTTATCTTTTCAGTTGTACCTCGCTTTTTATAACATTATTTCTCAACCTTGGCAACTTTAAGATGTGTGAACTTTAACTCCCAAAATTCTGGGACTTGGAGTCCACACATTTTAAAGTTGCTAAGATTGAGAAACACTGATTTATAGCCTTTTATAGATTAGCTCTCTCCATTTTTTTCTGATGCTTTACAATTTTGCTTAGTTTGCCATTCTTAACATAACTGGTTTTTCTAAGGAATTTTATTGCACAGCACACCCAAAAGAGGGCACGCTTACCTTCATAATCCTAAATTTCAGTGACTCTTCTGGCTTGACATGATCGGTGGGTTTAAAACAAGATCGGAGCGGTAAAAATGTTGATTTGGGGTAATTTTACATTGTTATTTATTTCAGCTATATCTTAAACCATAATTTACAAGATAGGGATTTGTACACCAAGTTCCAGAATAGGATTCTGGAATAAGTTAGAAAGTTAGAACGCAAATAATATATACCAACACTGTATTGGGAACCCTGGAGAAGATCTACTAGCAATTCTGTGTAAAACTCTCCATTCGCTGAACAAGGGGCTCTTTAATCAAGAGTTCTAGAAGGTTGGAGATACATCATGGAGAAGCGCAAAGTTGACTAAGTCATTACCTGCTCACCATTGGTGTCCTCAGGAAAAAAAGGAGCACCACCATCACAATAATCATGAATCGGCATAAGGTAGGCTTATACAGTATTGGAATAATCTTATATTGGTTGTCATTTTTTCCAGGTCCACTGACTCGTCCTTCTGTTGCAATGCCTTGTCTGCTATGCCCGTCTCTCTTGTGCTGCCTCCTCCTCGTCCTCCTCCCCTTTCCACTAGCCTCCAGTTGTGCTTCTAATGGAGACACAGTGGTCATAACCAGCAGTGGCCCTATTAAGGGCAAGCAGTTCCTGTCTGGCCTTGGATCTGTGACAGCCTATCTAGGCATTCCTTATGCTGAGCCTCCCCTGGGGAAGTTGCGTTTCCAGAAACCTCTTCCACATCAGCCATGGAAGCAACCATTGGAAGCCACCAGTTTTGGCAATTCCTGTCCTCAATTTATTTCCCAGGATGTCCCTGAAGCAGAGATATGGTCTCCTAAAACACCACTGTCAGAAGACTGCCTTTCACTCAACATCTGGGTGCCACACCCACAACCTTCTGCCCCAGTGCCTGTTTTGGTCTGGATACATGGAGGAGGATATTTCATGGGCACGTCTTCTGTGGCCGTGTTCAATGGGGCATCCTTAGCTGCCACTGAGAATGTCATTGTGGTCACCATCAATTATCGCTTGGGAGCCTTAGGCTTCCTTTACTTTCCACCAGCTGCCCCAGGGAACCTAGGCTTATTGGACCAACAGCTGGCCCTGAAGTGGGTAAAAGAGAATGCAGCTGCCTTTGGGGGAGATCCTTCTCGGGTGACCATTTTTGGCCACAGTGCTGGAGGAGCTTCTGTGAATTTCCATCTTCTCGCGCCAAAAAGCCAGGACCTTTTTGCCCAAGCGGTGATACAGAGTGGAACAGCCAATGCCTACTGGGCTTGGAGGTCTCCTGAGGAAATCAAACGGTTAGCGCTGGAATTTGTTCATCTGCTAGGTTGCTCTGAGGACAATAAGATCAGCATAGGGCACTGTCTGCAAACAAAAAATGTTTCTGAATTTATTCAGCATGAAATAGCTATGTCCTTGAAAGGTGGGCCCCTTGTGAATTTTCCTTTCAGGCCAACCACAGATGAGGACTTTTTATTTGGGGAACCAGAAAAGCTCATGGAGGAGGGGCAAATTCAAGTCAAGCCTGTCCTCATAGGTGAAACCTCTGATGAAGCAGCCACATTTGTCCACTATGTTTTCTCTAACGTCACCCACAATCTCATCAATCAGGAGCAGCTTCTGAAAGGGATACAGCTGTTGGTGCCAAATGCAACTGAAGATGTGGTTCAGAGTATAGCACTGAGGTACAGTGAAGGAAATCACGGTCCAGCAAAATACCGCTCTGCTATGTCCCACTTCTATACAGATCGGATATTTACATGTCCATTCATTGAAGCTGCAGGAAATATCAGGAAAACGGGGAGTCCTGTATATGCGTATTTATTCGCACATCGCCCTTCATGGTCAATTTGGCCTGAATGGATTGGGGCATCCCACGGTGCTGAGGTTCCTTATGTTTTTGGGACCCTTGAATCAGTGATGCCTGTCAATCAAACATACACAGAGGCTGAAGCCAGACTGAGCCGTAAGGTGATGCACTACTGGGCAGAATTTGCCAGAACTGGGTAAGTGGTTCACTTTATTTTTATCAATTTGTATTTTAAATCCAAAGAAAGCCCCCCCACACACATTCAACAAACGTATTTAATATCTAAAGTAATGCAGCCATAAAGTAATGCACTCTATTTCTTTGCCTATGTTTACAGGTTGTGCTAATACATGTAGCTCATGATTTACAACCACAGTTGGGACTAGAATTTCTGTTGCTAAGCAACATGGTTGTTAAGTGAGTCATGCCCAATTTCAAAACCTTTCTTACAGCAGTTATTAAGCAAATCACTGCAATTCTTAAGTACAATATATGATTATGTGAATCCAGCTTCCTCCACTGATTTTGCTTGTTGAAAGTCATCTGGGAAAGTTGCAAATGGTGATCATGTGACCCCGGGACACTGCAGCCATTGTAAATATATGCCAGTTGCCAAGCAGCCAGATTTTGGTCACGTGGCCGTGAGGATGCTGCAATAGTTGTAAGTGTGAGAACCAGTTGTAAGTCACTCTTTTCAATGCAGTCATTCAATGAATGGCTTTAAGTCAAGGACTACCTGTACTGATTTTAAGGATGCTGAATTATGTCAGTTATAGGCGATCATTCCTTTTTGATTTCAGTGGTATGTTATTTCTACAAGTGAAATAAAGGAGGCAAAAGGGAAGTAAGGAACAGGACATTATTACTGTACCGTTAAGAGAACAAGCAAAGGCTTGCAAGGGAGTCAAGTAATGAAGGGGAAACTGACAAGATGCAGGGTGCCCAGGAGTGTGAGGAATGGGGGAGTGGATTGGGACTGGCAGGAGTTGACCAGGCTTTGGGTCAGCAAGGAACAGACACAAGAGATTTTATCTAGTCAAACCCCACCCTTCTTTCAATTTCCCAAAGAAGAATTACACAGCTACTTCAGAATAACAGAGGTGGAAGGAATCCTGGAGCTCTTTTGTCCATCCCCTGCTGAAGCAGGAGATGGCGAACCTATGGCACGTGCGCCACAGGTGGCACGCAGAGCCATTTTTGCCATCACACGAGCTGCAGGCAAACTTACCTCACTGCGTATGTGTGCACCTCACAGCTGATGTTCAGCCAGTTTGAGGCCTTTTTCGGCCTCCCAAAGGCTTGAGGAAGGCTTCTGCAGGCTTCAGAAGGCCAAAAACTAGACCCGTTTTATCACTTCCTATTTTTCTGAAAATACTAAAGTGGTGAAACGGGGCTAGATTTCGGCCTACAAAGCTTGTAGAAGCCTGCAGAAACCTTCTTCAAGCCGTTGAGAGGCTGAAAAAGGCCTCAAACTGGCCGAAAATCAGCTGTGAGGCACAGTGCAGGTAAGGGGGCAGCAGGGATGGGTGGGTGGGGATTGCGTACGCATACGTAGGGGGCATGGCGGGGCGCACATTGCCTTTTGGGTGCTGGCACGCGAGCGTGAGCATGCATGCGCACGCACAATTTTTGGCACAGGAGCCCAAAAAGTTTAGCCACCACTTCCCTATACCATATACTTCAGACAAGTGACTTCTTGAAAGCCTCCAGTGATGGAGCACCCATAACCTCTGAAAACAAGCTGTCCACTGATCACTTGTTCTCACTATCAGGAAATCCCCCCTTAATTCCAGATTAGATCTCTGCTTGATAAACCTTCCATCAATGTCCTTTCCTTCCTCCACAGGAATCCTTCCGGGTCAGCAGCCACCAAGGATAAATGGCCTCTCTATGATCCTACAGAGCGCAATTTCTTCCTTCTTAATACTGGGCCATTCCAGGAAAGGGCGAAAGAGCATTGCAGTTTTTTAAAGAGCCTTTTTTCAAAGGCTGAAGAGCCACGTAAGTTCATCTATTAGTTCTGCCTTTGAAAGGGAGTAATGGTTGATGAAAAAGCTGCTTTTAAAAATCATTTATATATCAAATATAGAGATCGCCCATCTCATTCATAGCGCAATTTCTAAAAATTGATGTTATTGCCTGTGTTTGCTGAAACATACGCATTTGATTTTGCACTGGGCAATTTTGTAATGCTAGCGATACATTTTGTAGAGCAAGCATATTTCAAAGACACCACAAGAATTAGGTCTCTAGTAATGTCCTCTAAGTAAGCCTTAGTTACTCACATAAAGATAACAACAACAATAAGAAATCCCAAAACACCTGGATCACCCCTTGACCACCATCGGCATTGACAAAATCCCTCTCAGTCAATTGCAAAAGGCAGCTTTACTTGGAATAGCTTACATCCTGCAATGATAACTTTAACACCCTCAAAAAATATCTGCCCATCCTGGCTTTTGAGAAGGACTGAGTTGGTGGATCTCCAATCTAAACATTTGGCTGATCATGTGATGAACAATAATGTTTTGATATCTATTTCATAAATATATATTATGTCATGAATCATGGAATCGTCAGAATCCTATTTCTAGATTCAGATTCTTCAGTGATAAGATGTACACCTTATCTTGATATTTCATTTTTCTTTGTTCTGCAGAAAAGTCCGAAGGTGATCCTGTTTCATCAGACTAGGAAGAAGACAGGAGGTGTCCCTAACAGTGATACTGTCATTCAATAGGGAGAAGTGGGAGCCCTTGAATTTGATTCATTACTATTGCCTGCGACAACTGTTATTTTATTACTTGTATCCTGTCACCGAAGTGCCTTGAGATTTTCTCACCTCTTGGGAAATGTTTAGGGTGGGGGCAGGTGGGTTGTTTCACTTTGAAAGCCAGCAGAGATGGCCATGGGAATGTATGCTTATCTGTTTCTCAGACCGGCCGGTACAATGACATCTTCACACCTGTGGATTGGCTGAAATCCGCATTTGGCTAAAGGGAGGGGGTTTTACTGCTTTCATTCTACTTGTTTTGCCTAAGGGTATTCAGACTCTGCTTCAAATGTATTGCTATCACTTCTGCTTAATAAAGGGTTCCTTTAGAAATACTTTGGTTCAAGAGTCTTCACTTTCTTAAGTTAGGAGGAGAGGCAATCCTTACAGGAGGTAGGAATCCAGTGCTTGGTTTATTTATTTATTTATTTATTTATTCATTTATTTATTTATTTGATTTGCCAATTGTTTACAAGATAATAAGTATAAGTGTATACATAGTTGTGAATACATGAAATGGGTACATATAAGAAAAATAAAAGAAGAATAAGAAACAATAGGACAGGGACGGTAGGCACGTTGGTGCGCTTATGCACGCCCCTTACAGACCTCTTAGGAAAGGGGTGAGGTCAATAGTAGACAGTCTAAGGTTAAAGTTTTTGGGGTTTGGGGAAGAAACTACAGAGTCGGGTAGAGTATTCCAGACATTGACCACTCTATTGCTGAAGTCGTATTTCCTGCAATCAAGTTTGGTGCGGTTAACTTTGAGTTTGTATCTATTGTGTGCTCGTGTTGTTATGGTTGAAGCTGAAGTATTCATTGACAGGTAGGAGATTGCAATGTATGATTTTATATACCATGCTTAAATCAGACCGAAGACGGCGTAATTCAAGGTTTTCTAGTTCTAGAATTTCAAGTCTGGTGGCATAAGGTATTCTACAACGAGTAGAGGAGTGGAGAACTCTTCTTGTGAAATATTTCTGGACTTTCTCAATTGTGCTAATATCAGATACGTAATGTGGGTTCCAGACTGATGAACTGTATTCGAGTATTGGTCTAGCAAATGTTTTGTATGCTCTGGTTAGTAGTGTGATATTACCAGAGAAAAAGCTACGTAGGATTAGGTTAACAACTCTTAATGCCTTTTTGGCTATGTAGTTGCAGTGGGCTCTAGCACTTAGATCATTAGAGGTGAGTATTCCAAGGTCCTTTACAGAGCTTGGGTCATCAACAAGATCTTGACTATTCAGCTTGTATTTTATTTTCTGATTTTTTTTGCCAATATGTAAGACAGAGCATTTATTTGTTGAGATTTGAAGTTGCCATTTGTTTGACCATTCTGATACATAGTCAAGATCTTTTTGTAGGGTAACAGTATTGTCTGTGGTATTGAACAGCTTTACATCATCAGCGAAAAGAACGCAATTGCTTTTAATATGATCACAGAGGTCATTTATGTAGAGTATGAAGAGAGTTGGTCCTAGAACACTGCCTTGGGGGACACCACTATTGACAGGTACAGAATTTGATAGGACGCTCCCAGTTTTGACCATTTGTTGTCTGTTTGCCAGGAATGCTTCTATCCAGTTATTCAGTTGTCCAGAGATACCATAGGATTTTATTTTTAGGAGTAATTTGTCGTGTACCACTGACTCAAAGGCATTACAGAAGTCTGTGTAGATTGCGTCTATTGCTTTGCCCTGGTCGAGTTGTGTCGTCCATATGTTTTTGCAGTGTAAGAGTTGCAGATTACAGGATAGTTTTTTTCTGAAACCAAATTGTTTATTGGAGAGTAGGTTGTTTGTCTCTAAGTGGAGGATGATGGATTGGTTAATAATTGATTCCATGACTTTACAGGTGACGCAGCATAAGGAGATTGGTCTGTAATTTTCAACTAGGCTTGGGTCTCCCTTTTTGAAGATGGGGATGACTGTGGCTTGTGACCATAGGTTAGGCAAGGAGCTGGTCCTGAAAGATTTTTCAAAGATTATGCTTAGAGGTTTGGCTATGGCAGTGGATAGCTTTTTTAAGAAGTAGGCACATATTCCATCCGGTCCAATAGATAGAGATGGTTTTAGATTGCGTAGTGCTTTTTCAACATTGTCTTCTGTAAAATCAATATGTATTAGATCATTGTTGTTATCTGTGGTACGGCTAGGAAATACTGGGCATGATCCGTTGCTGTTTACAAATACTGAGCCGAAGAATGTGTTAAAGAGGTTGGCTTTAATGGTGTCGTCGTTGCAGTCTTTACCATCAGGTCCTATCAAGGGTGGGATGGACCTTGAGTCTTTTAGTTTGTTATAGTAATGGCCATCGGGTGGGATCAAGTTGTATGATTTCCGAAGGGGGCTAGACTTCTTTCTAAATAGCAATTTCACATCGGCATTCCAAACCATTTTTAAGTAGCACTTTTGTGGCTCAGCTTTGCTGTGTGGAGTGGAAGCTCTGCAAGCTGATGCCAATGGCCTTTGTGAAAGAGGAACCTGGAGGAACCTCTAGATCTCAGCATAAACAAATACCGATCTTGGGCATAGGGTAGGAATGAATGAGCCACGAAGAGTAACTTACACAGAAGATTGTGCATTGCTGAGAAAGAGAAAGCATGAGAATGAAACTCAGCCTGTGGGGAAAATCAGTTTTTTAACCTTGGCAACTTTAGATGTGTGGACTTCAACTCCCAGAATTCCCTGTACATTGGTTGGTAAATTCTGGGAATTGACATCCTTAAAATTGCCAAGAGAAGCACATGGTTAGACCGAGATAGAACAATATTTGTACTGGGGATTGACATGAAGGTCCAGGTCTGTAGGCTGTGTTATGTAACGTTACGTTACGTTACATTGTTGTGCTGTGTGCTATGCTGTTATTAGTCTGCAGACTATACTTCACTCCACTCCAGTCCACACCACACACACCACACAACATTCGTACCTCACCACACCACACACATACCACACACACCTCACACCACACACCACACACACCACATTCCCACCTCACCATACCATACACCACATCTACACCTCACCACACCATCCACATCATGACACCACACCTGAAGTACACCTCACCACACACCACACACTCATCTCACCCCACCCAACACCCTTCCCCACCCCACACCCCACTCTACACCACACACACAGACACACACACACACACCACACCATAACACACCATACAATACTATACTGAATTAATCTGTAGACTCTACTGAATTAGGAGCCATGGTGGCGCAGTGGTTAGAGTGCAGTACTGCAGGCTATTTCTGCTGACTGCCAGCCACCTGCAATTTGGCAGTTCAAATCTCACCAGGCTCATGGTTGACTCAGCCTTCCATCCATCCTTCGGTAAAATGAGGACCCAGATTGTTGGGAGCATTAGGCTGACTGTAAATTGCTTAGAGATTACTGTAAATCACTGTGAAGCAGTATATAAATCTAAGTGCTATTGCTATCAGAGGTAAATATCCTTAACCCTACCTTGTTCCTACCTGGTATCCTTTCAAGTTAATCTCTTTGGAGGGGATTAAGTCAAGAAAGGCTCCATTAATATAATAAAGTAATAATTATTAATACAGTAATTGCAGAAAGAAAGTGTAGTTCATAGTTCACAGTGCTATTGGGATAAATATTTGGTCATTTTTGTCCATGTCTCCTCAAAATTTGGTATTAATTTCTAATGAAAATCTGCTTTTAAAAAAACATTACAGTTTTCACTACACTCTTGACGCCTTATTTAGTTTTTATTTATAATTGTTATTTGTACTATCACCAGTGGATTCCCATCTTCTAGTGAAAAGTGCAGTGTATAGTTTTTTTATTGTGCCTGATTAGAGTATTTGTTGTTTGATGCTATATTGAATAAACCATCATTGTCCTAAAGAGGAGCTGGAGTTTGGATTCATTTAAAGACAAATCTTCAATACTCAAGGACTGGCTGAGAATATGTTAGTATTTCCTTGGCACTTAGGTCCTGAGTTTTTAAAAAAGAAGCTGGAGGTATTAAATCCATTGGGCTTTTCAGATGACCATCATGAGTGTTCTAAAGCATGAGTGCTATTGTGAGGGTTCTAAATTCAAAAACAGTAGAGATCAATGTATCCACAAGATTATGGTCTTCCTAGCCTATAAAGAAACTCCGAGAACCACTTCAGGTTCCTATGTCCTGTGCTGAAGTCAAATACAATTCTGATTTTGAGAATCCTAAACACACCATTGGTCAAAGCACCAACCAAAAGCTCACCTACATCCTCCTGCTTTCCTTCTTGTCTTCCTTTCTATATTGGCCAGTCTCAGACAGTGATTTACCTTTAGCATCATCTTTTCAGTTTCTTTCTCTGTTCTGTTGGCCAAAACTCTGAATTTGATGTTGACATTCATGACTACCAAGTCAGGAAACAGAATGAAGAAATTCATCTGTGTGGCTTGGACTGGAATTTCTCCTCCAATCAGGTCCAAAACTAAGAGTCTTTATTGTCTCACACCTATAGACAAAACCTTGAGAGACTGAGGACTCTACAATCTGCATGTACAATATGAACTATTAGGGAGGGATTGTTTTCATCCTCTTTCTCTCATACATGATATCTGGGCCAAGTTGCCTCTTGCTCCTCTGGAATGCACCCCCTTTCTTCTGGGATTCCATCTCATCACTACAATCCATCACACTTCCCTTCCAAGAATTTGACACTTGATCCCAGATTGAACAGTTGATGCTGCAATGCAATAAAGGATCTGTCACTATGTTTTACATCGCTCTTGGTTATATGGGCATTCAGGCAGCCATCTATTTCACTGTGGCTTTTCTAGCCATGGAATTGCCAAGTGGTTTCAATGAAGCCAAGTCTATCACCTTCAGTATGCTGGTCTTTTTGCAAAGTTTGAGTGTCTTTGTGCCAAACTACTTGAGTATTAAGAGAAAGTACATAGTAGCCGTGCAGATCTTCTCTGTTTTGCCTTCCAATGCTGGGCTAGTATGGTAGGTTGGATCTTCCTTCCCAAGTGCTACATAACTGGATTGCAGCTTCATTTGAGTACTAAAGAGCACCCACTGGTGAAAATAAGAAAGTAATAGTATCAAAATATATTCCAGGGTGAAGAGCTTTTCAGTGAATCTTTTTTCTTCAATATTTTTTTGTTACAACAAAAAGATCATTGTGTGAACAGTGTGGTTCTGTAGTGTCTTACATTTTTATACAAATATGACAATATTCCTCTTGTTTAATATAGTTTACAATCTTTTAAAATTTGATATTAATACATATAGTTTGTTAAATTATCAATCTCGATTATTAAATATTACAATGTTATTTTTGTGTCAATCTATATTCTTAACCTCACTCCTTTTACTACGAATTATATATTAATAATCACATTTGCAGTGTTTATCAGATTATATAGTTCTAATAACAATTCACAAATTTATATTAAATTATTATTTTCCATTGTTTATCCCCTTTTTAATTTCTAAATATGTCACTATTATATTTAAAAAGAAAAAAATTCCCTTTCTAGTCACATTTTGACATAAATACAATAGTATTCATCATATTACCTTTAGCAATTTATTCAATTCTAATCATTATTTTTATTAAATTATAGCCTTTCATTATCTTATACAATACTTCACAATATTGTTTTTGTGTCAATCAAATCCCATGTCATTCCTTTTCCTACAATAGCATGTTAATATTCTTATTTATTACCTTCAGCAGTTATATATCTTAACTAATAATAAACATTTCTATAAAATCATATCCTTTTCTTCTTTTTAACCATCATCTCTCACTCAAATTAAAGCTATAGTTTTTTGCTTCTTAGCTTGTCTCCTATATTCCTCTCTTACATTTCTGTCTCTATCTACCACTTCTTGACCCTTCCTCCTAAACATTTCTTCTTTCTCTATTATATTCCACTCTCATTTTCAAATTATCTAGTCTCACCCCTATCATTCCCTCAAAGATTTCTCTTTGCAATTCTAATTCCTGTCTAATTTCCCTTATAACACTCTCCCCTTGGTTGACATCAATCATTATATTTATTTTTATTATTTTTTATCTTTAGTTGCTCTTTCAGTTGGCTCCTCCTCTTCCTGGAGCTCCTGCTTTCTTCTTGTCATTTGTATCTTGATTTTCAGCACTGCGTCCATGTTTTGTATTTTATTCAAAATGTCCTCAAATCCTCCTGTCAGTATATCTTTTATTTCCTGAAAATCCAACGCAATTTCTTTGCAAATTCCACTCAACTTTATTTTTGTTTCTTTTACTTCTTTCCAGCCAATTGTCCAACTATCCAACTGTCCTTTATCCAAGCCAAAGCCACTTTTCAAACTAAAAAACCAAAATCCAATGTCCAGGGATCTTTAGGTCCCAAAATTGATCAATCTGTTATTTTAAATAGTCCAAGGGTGAGATCTTCATACAGTGAATTTTCAATGAATCTTGTGCTATTGGGAAGAAAGGCAACTATTGGATTATGAATGCATACCAATGAAACTGACAGTAATTATCTATTAAGAATTTTTCATCAATTCACTGAAAATGGAGCAGTACATTGAAGAGCCAGTTTAGACTGCAATATTTCTGCATCAAGGGCTTCTCTTTTTCCTGTAAATTTTTCTCTGTACAGTTTCTGCTATTTGAACACTTAAGAAAACTTTTAAGATAAATATGACAGATGTTACAAATTTGTACCTCAGTATAAAAATTCTTATTTTAACTTTGACACAGTATGAACAGTAGATGTCTAGATAAAGTCTACTAAGTTTGAACTTACAGATCATTTGTGTAATAAGATACTGAGCTCCATGGAATATTTCTTTTAAGCAACCAGATGGGGGAACCCTAACTCCTTCCTAACATAGTCTTGCCAGATTTGGATATGTTTTTTGTCTTATTACACTGTCTTTAATGTTAGAATGATTTTACCATTTTTATAAATGTTTTGTATTTTTTAAGGAAGGAGTAATCAACATCATTTTCAGTGAAAAACAGATTTTTCTGATGGAATATCTTAACCCAGTGTTTTCAATTCAGCCATTTGAAGAGGTGTGGAATTCAACTCTCAGAATTTCCTAGCCAGCATATGCTGGCTGGGGAATTCTGGAAATTGAAATCCACACTTCTTCAATTATCTAAGGTTGAGAAACATTGCTTTAACCCTGATGTAAAGATTCTAAACATATATGAAAGAAATTCAAGTAATTTAATTTTGGGGGACACTTGCCATGAGATGAAGATAATGAGAAGGATGGGTTTTATGGTGCAAGCTGCTCAGCACAGCAGGCAGCATAAACCTTGTGTAAAATTAATAAAGCAGATGTGAAGATGTAACTTATCGCAATATGCATTTTGCTTTATATATTTTCTGATTCTGACTTTCTGCTACTGCTGAGTTTTTGTGCTTTTTACCATTCCTTGAGTGAACAGTTGTGTCTGGGTTAATCTAAAATGACCAAGTGTTTTTCTGATTCCACCCACTACTGATCATCTGACTTTGTCTCTGATAAACAGGTAGTCCTCAACTTTTGATCACAATTGGGACCACAATTTTCATTGTAAGTCATTGTTGTAAGTAAAGTTGAGCCTGATTTTATAACGATTTTTACATTATCATAATGAATTACCGCAGTCATTAGGTAAATCAAATTCCCCTAAGGGCATTTTTTGGTGGAAATAAGCAAGAAAAAAAATCATGTTCATGTGGCTGTCAGGGCTCTGGTAGTTACCCCCATTTAAATCATGAGTCTCTAGCTGGATTTCCAAAGCTTAAAGAAGATTTATTAGGAGTAAATATGCTGGTGCTACCTGGGTGTAGCTGACTCTGAGACACATCATTCATTGTCACCCTTGACCCTGGTTTCCCCCACCCCTGGGTGTATCATAATTCATATTCTCCAATGGGACACATCCATAGCCAAGAGTAATCACTCATACTCTCCAGTTAGAATTTTGTGCAGCAGAAACTTCAGTCACCTAGAAACTATCTATGAAAACATTTATGGAATGTAGCTCTGGTTGCAAGCTGCTCCCCCCACTTTCTGCTGGCAACTCTAAAAGACCAGATAAATATTTTATAAGTTGACAGTGACCACAGGACACTACAACCAGTTGTAAATGCAAGCTGATTGCCAAGCGCCTGAATTATAATCATCTGATTATGGAGAGTGTGTACAAAGGTCAAATAAGAGTACTGGTCATAATTCACTTTTTCTAAGGCCAGTGTAACTTTGAACCATCACTGAATGATGTTGTAGTTTATTAAATGAACTACATGGAGACTACATAGAATGAGTACAATTATGATAGATTTTACATACCTTGCAGTTGTTGTTGGATGCTGGAATAATAGAGGAAATATTATTTTAATTCTAGTACATCTAAGAGTAACTTAAACCTATCTCATAGGGGGAGGAAAAGTTAGCAGTTAGGTCAACCTATTCTCCAAAGCGCCTGAAGGCAAGCAATGGAGAGCAACTCATCAAGGAGAGAACCAACTTCGAATTAAGGAGACATTTCCTAACAGTGAGAACAATTAATCAGAGGAACAAGTCACCTTCAGCAGTTGTGGGTGCTCCAACACTGCAGGTTTTAAAGAAGAGATTAGACAACCATTTGTCGGAAATGGTACAGGGTCTCCTGCCTGAGCAGGGGGCTGGACTAGAAGACCTCCAAGGTCCCTTTTAACTCTGTTATTCTGTTGTTGAGACAAAGCAAGGTAGTTGCCAGGGGACATTTTGGTGTGATACTGGACAAGTGGAGACATGACCTAAGCTGAGTTTACATTCAGGCCAAGCGTCTTGTTCCTTAACACTGTGCCCTTATAAACATTTAGTCCTTCAGCCTCTGGTCACAAGACTGAAGTGCATATGTTGCCCTTTAAAAAGAAAAGTGTTTGATGGAAGATTCCTATTTTTGGAATGTTTTAGTGAGGGCGCTGTCTACTTCCTTTCTGTGCCAACATATGCTGCTTTCCTGTCTCTGTTCTTCTCTTTTCTTCATACTTCTTTTACCAGAGGATTTGTCATGCCCCTGTTGGAATCTGATTCCGAGGGAGAGGTGGAACAGTTGACAGGGAGTGGGAGTGCCTATCAAGTTTTACATCTCATCTCACTTAAGAAAAAAACATTTAAATGAATAAAATTGGAAACTAAGCCACCCTTCCATCTACCAACATTTTCAATTAATAGACCCCCATATTCTAGGGTGGTTCTTTAGAAATTGGAGGTGTTGAAAAATGCAGCTCAGTGAATTGTTTAGAAGGGTATCTAATTAAAAAGAAAGGCTGAGTGGAAGAGTATTAAGTGTGGGGAGTGATAGGAGGAGTTCTTGGGAGGGGGAGAACTTGTTTCTCCCCCCTCCAGCTTTAGATCCGCGAACCTAGTGGAGACCAACACTACTGAAGGCGTCCAAAGGAAGAATTGCATAGATGTATTGAACCAAAGCAATATGCTTGTTCCTTTAATGGAGGGGTGTCAAACTGAATTTCATTGAGGGCTGCATCAGGGTTGTGTTTGACATAGGTGTGTGTGCAGTGGGCATGGCCAGAGTGGGCATGGCCAGCTTGTAATCATTCCTGCCGGAAGTGCCTGTGGCCCAAGTTCTCTGCCAGTGAAAACAGGTTCCCAAGTTCCATTTTCGGCTGGGATGGCCTCCTGCAGCCCTCTGCCACCAAAAATGGAGCCCCCATGACCTCCGTTTTTGCTGGCAGAGGGCTGCAGGAGGCTATTGTGGCCAAAAATGGAGGTCAGAAGGGGTAAGCTCCATTTTTTCTGGCAGAGGCACTGCGGGCCGGTCCTTTGCTGTTTCTAGGGCATCTCCAAGGGCCTTGAGTTTGACACCCCTGCAATAGACTGAGATCCATTTTTCTTCCCTCTCCACACACCAATTCTGACCCAAATTTAGCTCATCCACAGTTACTTGTTTCCTGATTTGAAAAATATGAACAGGGAAAGGAGGGCAACAGAAGCATAAACCATAGCCAGCTATTATTTCACACTTATTGCAGTTGCTGCATTTCCATGGCCATGTGATCAAAATTCAGGCGCTTGGTAACTGGTTCCTATTTATGACGGTTGCAGTGCCTCGGGGGTCACGTGATCACCTTTTATGAAGTTCTGTCAAGCAAAGTCAACAGAGAAGCCAGATTCACTTAACAAGCGTGTTACGAATTTAACAACTGCTGTGATTCACTTAACAACTGTGGCAGGAAAGATTGTAAAATGGAGCGAAACTCACTTAACAAATGTCTCACTTAGCAACACATTTTGTGCTCAGTAGTGGTCAGAAGTCAAGGAGTACTGAAAATTGTTAAGATAAAAATAATCCTGGCCTACCTTGGGCTGACATGGAAGGAACAGACAAGTGTTGAAGAGTCTGCAGACACCAATAGGCCAATATTCTACATACCATGTGGAGGTTACTGGAACATGCCATTTATTCATGGGAACTAGTAGACAATCACCAACCTTGGGTCAAATGTGAGCTTGGACGATCACCAAATGGGAATATATCAATTTAGCAAGAATTATAGATAAATTGTACTTAGAGTGATTGTGTGTTTCTGGAAAGATGTTTGCATACTAGATTTTAAATATTGGTTCTGTGAAATTGGTCAATGTAGGAAATGACCAGGTGAAGCCCGAAGGTGGGGTCAAATACGGCGGCAGTTTGGAGGTGCTGGGCTCCCAGAAAATGCTAAATCTAGGTTTCCCCATGAATTCTGTTGACTCTTATCTCATTCCAATTTGCCTCGACTATTAGTAGATCAGATTCAGGTATATAGGTAATAATAGTGTAATGTAATATAATGTAACATAATGTAACGTAATGTAATAATCTTGTGATGCAGTACTTTGAACACAGCTCCTGTTTCTGGTTACTCTCACCTGACATTAAGTTATCATTTGACTTAACTTTGTTCTGGTGGAGAGACAAGGCCAGGCAACAATTTGAATTGTAATGATACATATTTAAGAATTTATAATGAAGAAAAGTAGCAACATCTTGACATTTTGGTTTCCTGTTTGGGCTCATCAAGTGTTGGATTTCATACTGGAGTTGGGAAATATTGGATTTTTTAAACTTATCTTTTTTCTGTCTTTCACTTCTTTTTTTTCTTTTCAGGAAAATTTCTTATTATAGAATCATTCAGCTGCTGTTATCAAGTGCGATGTTTTCATAAAACATGGATTATTTTTTTTAAAAAAGAGCTCAGTAAAATGCAAATTTCTCTGGGTGGTTCTGAGGAACGAGCTACCTTCAAGAATAGTCAGAAGTGGGATTTTATCGGTTCTGCCCTGTTCTGCCAAACCGGTAGCTCCAAAGATCAGCTGAGACGGAACCGGTTCACTTTGATTATCTTCTGTTCTTCTGTTTTGCCTACCTGCCCGCCTGGGCTCTAGGCTGTCCTTTATTTCCTGATTTTTCAACTTCAGTTGCTTTGTGCGCCACAGCTGATTGCTGCGCACACCCTGTGTTACACACAGGGCTTGCAGGAGAAGAAGATTTTCAAATGCTGTGCAAAGCGTGTGCTCACTGAACCAGTTATTACACCGGTTGAATCCCACCCCTGAAAATAATGATAAAGATACTAAAGTGCATCCAGCTTTGGTTGCCACAATATAAAAAAGGTGTTGGGACTCTAGAAAGATTGAAGAGAAAAGCCACAAAGATGATTAGGAGACTGGAGGCTAAAACATATGAAGAACGGTTGCTGGAATTGGGTATGTCTAGTTTGATGAAAAGAAGGGCTCAGGGTGATATGATAGCAGTGTTCCAATATCTCAGGGGCTGCCATAAAGAAGAGGAAGTCAAGGTATTCTCCAAAGCACTAGAAGTCAGGGCAAGAAGCAATGGATGGAAACTAATCAAGGAGAGAAGCAACTTAGAACTAAGGAGAAATTTCCTGACAGTAAGAACAATTAATCAGTGGAACAACTTGCCTCCAGAAGTTGTGAATGCTCCAACACTGGAAATTTTAAAGAAGAGATTGGATAACCATTTGTCTGAAATGGTGTAGTTTCCTGCCTGAGCATGGGGTTGGACTAGAAGACCTTCAAGGTCCCTTCCAACTTTGTTATTGTGCTTTCTGTATGAGTAACTTTTGGGGAAACGTTGGCATTTGTTTGGTTTTACAGGAGAGCCCTGGATTCGTGTTCCATCTGTGAAATCAAGACTTTTGGATTTGATGACTTGTACTGGACTTGTGCTGGACTAAAACCCCTAAAACCTTTCTCAACCATAGCTGGCTGGGGAATTCTGGGAGTTGAAGTCCACACATCTTCAAGGTGGCCAAGTTTGAGAAACACGGCCTCAGAATGTTTACTTTTATCATGCTGACATTAAATTAAAAACCACAAAAGAGGCAGAAGAAATTGAACTGGCAAAATACAGGCTGTGGTTTCAAAGGGTGAATGGAGGCAGGCATGGTGAATAACCCAGCAAGGGAGGATCTATATTTGGGTGAGGTGTTTTTTTTTTTTTTTTGGTCTTTTCTCTCTGTATGAGGCAAAACCATGCTGGAGGAAAAAAGCAACAAGAAGAGTGAGGAACAAGGTGGATGTGCTGAGCATCCTTGGATGTGTTTTTATTAACTTATTGTTTATGTACTGCCTTTCTTATTTTTATAAATAACTCAAGGCAGCAAACATACTAAATATTCCTATTTTCCCCACATCAACCATCCTGGAAGGTAGTTGGGATGACAGAGAGTGACTGGCTCAAAGTCACCCACTTGGCTTTCATGCCTATGGTGGGACTAGAACTCACAATCTCCTAGTTTCTAGGCCAGCCCCACAAAACAGTAGCCCAACCAAGCATTCAGATAACAGATAGATAACAGATAATCAGAGTTGGAAGGGACCTTGTAGGTTGTTGGGGTATTCCCCATTAGGAGAATGAGTGCACTCAGGGAAACGTAGTGAGAGTGATGTTGAATAACACACAACCAGCATACAGATACACTGAATAGTAAAATGTAGGTTTTACTTCCAGTAAACGGGTAAACAAAGTCCAACAAACAATCCAAATCATACACGGTTAAAGCAGTAAGTATCAGTCCAGGGATAATCCAAAAACGAAGTCAAGTATCATAAACAGAGTTCGGTAAATGGAGTTTGCTAACAGTTGCAAAACTCACAGCAATCTGAGCAGAACAACAATCAGGCAATATGGCAAAACAGGAAATGCAAGGAGAAAGAAACCAGGTTTCTGGCTCCATCTTATGGCTGTTGGAGGAACCTCAGCCAATTACAATTACAGCATTCACTTAAAGATACAGTATTAAATGACTATCCTGGTTTATATATTTCCAACCCAACTGTTAGGTGACTCTCATTCCTAACATAGGTCATCTAGTCCAACCCCCCACCCAAGCGGGAGACCCTACACCATGGCAGTCCAATCTCTTCTTGAAGGTCTCAAGTGATGATGCTCTTGTTAGATATTCAATGGAGAAAAGTCAGTGATGTCAGACTTCCCTTATTGGTTCATTTTCCAGGCGGGAAAATGAACAGCCATCAGTGGCTGAAATTTTAGACAGCAGCCTGTAAAAAGAACAGCAGGGACACCGGGCGGCAGTTTTTTGTTCAGAGCTAAATAAAGAAATCCTTTCCTTCTACCGTTGTCCCGCCTCTTCAATCTAGCCCATATCTAACACTGGCAACGAGGAAGGGATTCTAGAAGAGAACAAAGGAAACGAGGTGAAGACGGAAAATTCTAACAACAGAACGCTGCTATCACCGTGCTGATCATCAGAATGTCCACCCATGCTCAACCAGAACCTTTTGATCCAAAAAAGCATGACTGGGTTGAATACATGGGACAATTTTGAATGTTTTTAGAAGCAAATTCACTGCAGGATGCAACAGAACAGAGGAAGAGAGCTCTATTCCTGGGATATTGTGAAAATTGCCTCTACAAAATGGCTAGAACACTAGCTGTTCCCAAAGATGTGGAAACAATGGAATGGAAAGAATTACAGAAGATGTTAGAAGAACATTATGCTCCTGCTGCATCATCACTGGCTCACCGACTTAACTTTTACCGCAGAGAACAGAAACCAGGTGAGGCCATAAATGATTACCTTACAAACCTACGAGATATTGCTGTAGGTTGTGAGTTTGAAAATGTGGAAATAACTTTAAGAGATAGAATTGTAGTTGGAATGAGGGACCTGCGATTGCAAAGGAAGCTGATAACTAAAAAGAGCATCTCTTTAAAAGAAGTAATAGAGGAAGCCTGAGCAGCAGAAATCTTGGAAAAACCAGCAGCTAAAATTGAGAAATCCGAGAGCATTCACTCAGCATGGGGGACAACCAGCAAATATCAGGGAGAGGGGGAGATTGGAGAACTCTCAGAAGAAGAGAAGGAAGAAATACATAGAGTAAAACCTGATAGAAGATCAGGGCCCCAAGGGACGAGCCAGAGCCCCCTATGGTGTGCAGGCTGTAAAGGGAACCAGCCCCGGGCGGTTTGCAAATTCAGGGATACAATCTGCCACCAATGTGAGAGAAGGGGGCATATTGCTGAAGCATGCAGAGCAAATCTGCCAGCATACCCCAGTCAGAGACAAGCAGGGTTCCCTAATCACAACAAAGGGGATTCCAGAGATCTCCTCATTCAAATTACAGGAGGGAAGAGAATAGAATGGAGAAGGACAGAGACTAGGAACACACAATAGTGGGGCATTCTGATCACCATAAATCAAAGAAATTCAACATCACAATGATAATAGGAGAAAAACCTTGTGATATGGAAATTGACTCTGGATCCTACATATCTATGGTGTCCTGGACAACTATAAAAGAAGCAATCCCTGGTATAACTCGACAACAACTAAAACCACAACGTTTAGTACTAAAAGATTTCCAAGGGAACAGAATTCCCATGTTAGGAAGAGGAATTTTTCCAGTAAAATTCAGAAACTTCACCGGTGAATTGCCTTTAACCATCATGGACAAAGAAGTACCTCCTCGGAATAGAATGGTTTAGAGCCATAGGAGTCGAGGTGACCATCCACACCACGCAAGCAGAGGAGCACAATCAAATGAGAGAGGATTTAACAGATAATCAGAGTTGGAAGGGACCTTGTAGGTCATCTAGTCCAATCCCTCACCCAAGTGGGAGACCCTACACCATTTCTGACAAATGGCAGTCCAATCTCTTCTTGAAAGTCTCAAGTGATGGCGCTCCCACAACTTCCGAGGGTAAGCTGTTCCATTGGTTGATTGTTCTCACTGTCAGAAAGTTTCTCCTTATTTCCAGGTTAAATCTCTCCTTATTCAGTTTCCATCCATTGTTCCTTGTCTGGCCTGCAGGTGCTTTAGAAAATAGCTTGACCCCTTCCTCTCTGTGGTAGCCCCTCAAATATTGGAAGACTGCTATCCTGTCTCCCCTGGTCCTTCTCTTCACTAGACTAGCCATACCCAGTTCCTGTAACCGTTCTTCATATGTTTTAGCCTCCAGTCCCCTAATCATCCTGGTTGCTCTTCTCTGTATTTTTTCTAGAGTCTCAACATCTTTTTTATAATGTGGTGAACAAAACTGGATGCAGTACTCTAGGTGTGGTCTTACTAAGGCTTTATAGAGTGAATCCATAAAAGGACTCCTAACTTCTAACAGTGTTCTAGTACAATATAATGAAACATTACCTCTTTCACTAACATGTGATGCATCTCCTTTTGGGGTAGGGGCCATTCTCAGCCATAAATTCCCGAATGGCAGAGAAGCACCCATTGCTTTCTACTCAAAAACTTTATCCAAAGCTGAACGGAATTACAGCCAGCTAGATAAGGAAGTACTGGCTGTAGTAGCAGGCATTAAGCATTTTCACGGATATCTTTATGGGAGACAATTTGAACTAGTCACAGACCACAAACCATTCCTAGGCATCATAGTAGGAAACAAACCAACACCAAGCATATTACCCCCTAGAATGACAAGATGGACTGTTTTCTTAGCTGCATATAACTATCGCCTTATACATCGACCAGGCAAGACCATAATTCATGCAGATGAACTCAGCCGTTGCCCCCTTCCGGAACCTGTTGAAGACCCAACTCTAGACACATCCATACTCCTCATTGAAGACATCGCCACTGGCCCTATCACAGCATCAGAGATAGCCAAACACTCAGCCAAAGACAAAACTCTGGCACGTATTTTAAACTGGGTGTTGAGGGGATGGCCAGAAGAAGCGCTGGAAGGTGACTTTAAACCATTTAAAATTTGGCAAAATGAACTGTCTGTAATTAAAGGGTGTTTGTTGTGGGGGATGGAGTTGTGATACCTGAGAGGTTGAGAGAACAAGTTTTAAGAATGTTGCATGAGGGCCACCCAGGGATAGTAAGAATGAAAGCGTTAGCCAGAAGTTATACTTGGTGGCTGGGAATGGATAAGGAAATTGAAAAATGGGTTGTCAGGAATCTAGACCCGCACCCCCTTCAGCACCAACCCTAGTGTGATGACCCGTAGTCTCTCAAAATAACCCCAAACCCTAAACATATATTAAAGTCCGGTAAGGCCTTCAACTTAACTTCACTGTTTTATTTGGCACAGTTTAAAGTCACAAAAGTAACTTATGAGGCAAACAGAAAACCAAAACAAACCGCATTGATGAGAGTTCCAAAGCAAGCCAAGATAACTAATCATAAACTCCAGGAAAATAATTGAGAAGAGTCCATGGGAAGAACGCCAGCACAGATAAACCTCTTTCAAGGTGAACACTAAAATTGACTCCTGCAAATTCTAACTGCGCAGTTACAAACTTATATACATAGCTCCCACCTGCAAGCCACGAGGAGGATCATGGTAATCTCCTCTTGAGTAGATCTCGCTTTTCCCTGATCCTCTCCTCCCTGTGTGACCTAGGATGGATAGGGAATGGGCCTGGATCCTCTTCTGACCGCTCAGCCGGCCTCTGCCCTTCCCCAGCCTCCTCCACCATCTCTGGAGTCACCCTCCCACTCCCTGTTGGCTGTTCCTCCTCTTCCTCAGAGTCAGTCTTCCCCAAGGGCATGACACCTAGAATGGGAATCACCAAAAGCACCTTGGTCTAGAATACATATAGACCTGGCAGGGCCAATGCAGGGGAAAACATTTCTAATAACTGTTGATGCATATTCAAAGTGGGTGGAAGTAATGATCATGAAAACCACCACAGCAGACACTGTGATTAAGGTATTGAGGAAATTGTTTGCCACACATGGGTTACCAGATGTTGTGGTATCGGATAATGAGCCCCAATTCGCAGCAAACAATTTTGAATGTTTCCTATCTGAACAGGGAATCTGCCACGCATTATCAGCACCTGGACACACCCAGAATAACAGGCAGGCAGAGAGAGCCGTAAGGTCCACGAAGGAAACCTTAGCAAAAATGGGACCAGGTGATTGGCAAATGAAAATAAGACAAATTCTTAGTGATACAACATATCACACCTTCGGCTGCCACACAGAGATGTTTAGCAGAACTTTTAATGGGGCGGAAGTTAAGATCAGAGCTAGATAGATTACACCCGCACTACAATCCAAGCACACCCACAGATTCGATGAGTAAATGCAGATATTTGAACATAGGTCAATCGGTCTATGCTCACAACTATGCAAGGGGGCCCCCATGAGTCCCTGCACAAGTAGTGCAAGTCACAGGCCCCCGATCTTATAGAGTAGAACTAGAAGATGGGAAAATATGGAGCAGACACATAGACCAACTCCGGGGACGATTGGAACGGAATCTGAATGACCAGAAAACCTCAGAAACAGAAACACAACATAGAGAGGTAAGACCAACCCTAACAACTACCAATACTGAAAACACAAGCCTCCCCACTCTAGGGTGGGCCTCACACTCAAGTACACCGCAGGATAATTTAGCTGAAGGGGTGGAAATCCAGCAAAGAAACTCAGAACCCTCTGTTCCGTTGGAGCCAGCCCCGCCCCTGAAAAACCCTGAGGTTGGCTCTGTAGTGACAACAGATCCAACTAGTCAGGTTGCCACTGCTGGGGTGGGGGGGATGAACTGAGAAGGTCCAGTCGCACTCACAGGAGTGATTATGTCTGTGAGTGAGAGCTGATTGGATGAATGTGTCTTCCAGGAGGGGAGGGGTGTTAGATATTTGATGGAGAAAAGTCAGTGATGTCAGGCTTCCCCCATTGGTTCATTTTCCAGGCGGGAAAATGAACAGCCGTCAGTGGCTGAAATTGTGGACAGCAGCCTGTAAAAAGAACAGCGGGCACACCGGGCGGCAGTCTTTTGTTCAGAGCTAAATAAAGAAATCCTTTTCCTTCTACTGTTGTCCTGCCTCTTCAATCTAGCCCATATCTAACAACTCCCACAACTTCTGAGGGCAAGCTGTTCTTTTTTCTAACAAAATTCTTGACCAAGTTTACAATCCCTTCAGAGTTTCATAATGAAGCATGACAGGACTCAGGTGGTCTTTGGCAAACATGTTTCCTCCTGCTGTGCGCACATGCCTGCAGCTATCATGCACGTGTACAATTTCTGGAGACGATAACATTTCTATTGTAATTATTAAAATCACTATAATTGCCAGTGTTGTTATTTGCCTCTAGTGCCTATTGCTGTTATTTGTCCCTAGTGGCAAGAACTTTTAAGGTTTTCACGTGCCACTTCAGATGATGAAACTGATGGTACTTAAAATCACTAATAATAATTTCTTCAGAAAATCCAGAAAAAGAATGGTCAATAATTATACCAATAATTACTATGATTCGGGCTTTGGATTCCCATAAATTAGGAACCATCCTTCTAAAAATCAGAAATACCATTTTGAGTACTAAAGGTAAGCCTTCTACCAAGTCGGTGTATTTTTTTTAAAAAAATGATGGTTCTGCTATTACTGCTTTATTTGAACTTTGGGGCAGTAACAACTCAAAAACCAGGTCGGTCAATGCTAAAAATGTATCCTTATAACTATTATCAATGGGGAGATTACCTCGTTGCTGGAGTTATACCCACCAGAACAGCTTTGTATCCAACACACACTTTCAGATCTGATCCTGCCAGAGACTTTTTCCCGTAAGTTATCTTTCAATTGGCCTTCTCCAATTTAGTTTGTCCTTGGCGCAATCAGCAACGTAGGTTGGGGTGTTTTTTTTTGCCAGCAGTAATATATTCTTACATTCCCAATTTTGGAAAAAATAAAGTGCTTTAAAATATGAGAGATGTTACAAAGTGAAAGGAGGAAATGCCAAGGTTCACATGAAGATTTTGGTGAAGTATGAGCCACTGGATAAATGATAAGGAATGTAGCCATTAAGAGTTGACACTAACTTGAGAGCACTTCATCAAGTAGCTTATTTCCACATGTAATCCTGTTTTTTGACACCTGTTCTTGGAAAGTTGCTATCCACACTTTGCTTTTCATTGAGATTTCAGGAATGCTGATTTTTTTTTTAAACTATCATCTAGTATGATCTCCTCTCCAGTAATCTTGGAGCTATTTTATCTGGGATTCAAATGGATGGGTTAAAAGCTTTTGAAGGGGCAATTCCAGTTCAGGACAATGAGATTTTTAGTTGAAAGAGCAAGCTTAAGAAATAGCATTTAAATGGGCTGATGTCCAGTTTAATTTTTATTCTAGGTTACTGGAAAGGAACTTCCAACATATTTTTGCCATGTTAATAGCCATAGAGGAGATCAACCAAAACCCCCTGCTGTTGCCCAATATTACTCTTGGCTACAGCATCTACGAAAATTGTTTCAACGCAAGGACAACCTACGAAGCCACCATAGATATACTTTCTTCTAGTCATGGGAAGGTCCCTAATTTCAAATGTGGAAGGGAAGACAGGCCCTTGGCAGTGATTCAAGGAGGGGATTTTGAAACCTTCTTTCAGATGACTACCATGCTAAGCATTTACAAGGTCCCCCAGGTATGAACAATCCTGGAGAGTCCACACTTTTGAGTGAACCACTTGCATCAATCCTACAAAAATTTGAAAAAGAACATCATGTGCACAATATAGAGCGTGTCAGTTCTTTTCTTCGGTTTGGGAGCTTCTTATTGAAGTCTGCCACAAATAAATTGTGTGTTCATAAGAATATGAACTGACAGAATTTGACTGGTGGTTCTGGACTTTTGACTGAAGAAGGAAGTCCATATAGAGTGGATCTCTGAAAGTTTCCCTTCTGCCTCTGTCAATGAGGCCCAAGAACGAACACAGGATGGAAATCTCATGAATTGTTCTTTTTAAGAACAACGGAAGAAAATAATTTCTACTTTACAGATTTGCTTTCAGAACGGTTTCTAAATTTCCTTTGAGTATTATTTATTATGTATTTCCAGACAACTTCCATAAACTTCTTATACAACTTAGCTGATATGAATATGTTTTAAAGCAATATCAACAATATGAAAGAGAGAGGACTGTACTGTATTTGCTCTCAGTTTTTATATTTTGCATGCCGTGAAGCTATATGCAAACTGGAGTGGACTTTAAATATTAATTTTTTTGCAATATGGTATTAACAAAGTTAAATATTTCAATAAGCATAAGCATAGAAATGTATTAGACTGGGGGAAATATGCAAAAATATATGATTACAGAAGGTCATTTGTAAAAGTGGCCATATATAAAAATGCATGTACTAGAAATAATGTGTCATTGCTTTCATATAAAACACAATCCTGTATGAAGATATGATAATTTTCACAGAATTAAAAACACAGTTCAGACCAATAGACAGAAATGCAAAGCAATTCCAATTTTTAAACTTCAGAAAAACAATAATGAGCAATTGGGGTTTGAATATAAGATTGCCTTTTGTTACTTTCTCAATTTTAAATCTGACATTATGCAAATTGAAAATTGTTGAAAATATATAGCAGGTTAATATGGATTTTTGAAAATTAATTTAAGCATTTAAAAATGGCAGGTAGATGAGAATTATGTTTCTATGTGATATTCTAACATGAAATATATTATTTATTATCCTGGAGCTACTGCTACAAGACATCAAACCTATTTTAGAATTAAAAAACCAAATAGCAATGAAAACTATGCTAAAACAATCCATTTATAAGAATTAATTATATTCTGGTAGTAAAATCTGGTGCAGATCTACTCAGAAGATTTAGAACATCTGTGGTCCTTATGGGGTCTGAGAATAAGGAGCTACAAGTAAGAAAAACTACATTCGTTTTTAAAATAAAAAATTAAATTACATATATTCTTTTTATGTCTAATGTTTGATTTGTACACTACCCGGTGTCCCTCTGTGAGGGAGATGGGCAGTTTTAAGATTTGATGAATAAAATAAAAATCAATTCATCTAAATAAAGCTGAATCAATCCAAGGAACTGGACTTTTCAATGCCCCTTGATCAGACTTCACAGAGAAGCTAAAGCCATTTCAGATTGTTTTTTTTTTAAGAGACTGAATGCTGTTTTCAACACTAAGCATTGATTCTTTTCCTCACTAGCTCACTTATGGCTTTGTTAACCACATTCTGAGTGATAAAGCCCAGTTCCCTTCCTCTTTCTGGATGAGCCCAAAGGAAACCCCACAGTATGTGGGGATCATGAAGCTACTGCTGCATTTTCAGTGGACATGGATTGGACTCATTGCCCCAAAACATGATGGCGGAGATTGGTTTATGAGGACCATTGAGACAATGGTCTTCGGGAGTGGGATCTGTGTAGCTTTCATATTTAAGATTTCACAAATTTATATTGAGAAGGTGAATGATTTTTATGAGGAATTCTCACATTTTGAGGCTGTCCTTACACACTGGACAAGCAAGGTGCTCATTTATTATGGGGATCTTGACACAATGCTTCTCTTGCCTCTTATATTGTGCAACGTTGAAGAAGCCAATCAAACCCCTCTGGGGAAAGTTTGGATCTCCACAGCTTTGTGGGGTTTCACCTTAAGCACAACTTTTAAATACTGGGACATCAAACCCTTCCATGGAGCACTAACCTTCACCATCCAGGCAAACCAAAGATCCAAATTCCATGATCTTATTTTGATTCAAGATGATTCCCTTGAATCAGTTTGGTCAGAAATGTTTGACTTCCATGATTCCAACTACAGATTATCAAGGAAGACATGGAAAAGGGGCCTTGTGAGAAGGAACATGGCAGGCTTCCTCCCAGGTTGGCCCGAGAAAGGAATGTCCCCGGAGAGCTACAACATCTACCACACAGTCTATGCTGTGGCACATGCCCTCCAGGATATCTTCACATCCTTATCTAGCCATGTTGCCATTCCAAGAGAAGACGAGGTAGATCTTCCAAACCTTCTACAGCCATGGCAAGTAAGAGTGAATTCCACTTACAATAGAGCACTTTCATAGACTCTATTGTTGGCCTGTGCTATGAATCGTAAATTGTAGAAGGTCAATGCAGGTCGACCTTCTGTTGGTATTGGGTATTGTTGTTGGGTATTTGGAGAATTGTCGTGTTTGTATACCTGAAGATTGGGACAGGTTGGCATGGACAATTTTGGGGGTAGACAGATTGTGGTTTTGACCAGATCTAAGAATGTTTCCTCAGACTTGTTTTGCTATGGGAGAGATATATCACAGGTTTCTGTAAAGGAGCAAACTCATGATGAAACATGACTTGTGTCAGCGTGATGCAAATACTGTGACTTACACATCCTTATCTAGTTTCCTGGAAGATGTAAGGGAAGAAAAGTTTCATCAGACAGGAATGAGTGCCGCTGAATGTGAAGAACATATGTGAAAGGGTAAGGTTTATGATGTAATGTCATGGTTCATCAGTTTTGTTCCCATCAGTTTATAGCCAATGCCCATGAGGGAGAACCACCTAAATCAACCTGTGTGCCAGGACATCAGGGTAACATCCATGTTTTTCTTAACATGTCATCGGAAAGAAAATTCATTGAAAACTCAGCATTTTTCAGTGTGATCCAAGAAACCATATACAGAAGACATTCTTCACACAATAGTCATGTTCATATAACACATTAAAGACACATCAGTTTCAAAGTGTCAACCAACCACATTTTAGCGCTAAATGTTGGTTGAATCCAGACCTTTGTGGTTAGGTTATGGCTAAGTGTGTCGCCCAAACTCAGAAACTGTTTAAGGTATTTGTAGGATTTTGTTTGGTTGATTGATTATTGAGTTTTATCTAGCATGATGAGCCAACAAAAATCTCCTATAATTGTAACAAAAATAATAAATCAAACAAGCGATCAACCAAGCTAATCATGTAAAATCATTGTTCAGTTAAATTATCTGAAAAAATATCCAGTATGAGCTGATATTTACTGACCAGCAAAGATACTTTGAGTGGCTGAGATCAAACAGCTATAGAATAACTAAGTGCTATAGAAAAGAATGTACTTATAAAATATGTCCATATTTGGAATAGCGTGTTTGATTTATTAAACTTGTTCAGAGATATTATGGAGAAAGTACAGAAAATAAAGCTGGAACAATTTTCCCATAATGTAAACAAGGCCAGCTGTATTGCTAAAGAAAACCATTTTAGGCATCCATTTCTTTAAAATGGCAAATTATTCCTCATCTTCAGTGGTGGGATTCAAAAAAATTTACTGCCAGTTCTGTGGGTGGGGCTTGGTGGGCATGGATTGGTGGGCGTGGCAGGAGAAGGATACTGCAAAATCTCCATTCCCTCCCCACCCCACTAACCTGCTTTCCAGCTCCCTTCTCCTGTGCAGGGCAACAAAAGAAGACGCAGCCGATCAGCTGGGACTCGGGAGGCAGAGAATAGATGGGGGCGGGGCCAGTCAGAGGTGGTATTTGCCGGTTCTCCGAACTACTCAAAATTTCCTCTACCGGCTCTCCAGAACTGCTCAGAATCTGCTGAATACCACCTCTGCTTATCTTGTTATTTATTGTACATAAATACACTGTACAGTAACAAAGCAGCCAGGCTCTCTCTAAGAATCAGACACGATTGAATGGAATAAAGGAGCTAATATAAAAATGAACCTAATATGATGATGATGTTATCCATTCAGTTGTGTCCAATTCTTGGTAATTCTATGGGCCAAATATCTGCACAATTTCCGAGAACCTAATATAGGTTAATTTTATACCCACCAAAATGTAGTATTTTTATTTGGTACGCATTTGTAGCAGCACAAAAACCATTTTGCCACACAAGAGGAAGAGATGGATTGGTCCAAAGTCTTACAGTGAGATTTGAGGATAAATTAAACCCCCCACCAATTCCCCCATTCTCTCACTCACCGTCTATTACGTTCATTCGTGCCCTATCCTTGGACCAAGTGCCTGTCTTCTTGAGGGAGGTTCCAGGGTTAAAGAGGGACTAGAACCTGGATATCAAACTCAATTTCATTGAGGGCCGCATTAGGGTTGTGTTTGACCTCGGGGGGCCAGGGTGGGTGTGGCCAGCTTGACATCACTCATGTTGGGGGGCAGTGCCTGTGGTGGCCTGAGCACTGCCAGCAAAAATGGGCTCTGAAGCTCCATTTTCAGCTGCGATAGCCTCCTGCAGCCCTCTGCCACTGAAAACGGAGCTCAGAAACTCCATTTTCACTGACAGAGGGCTGCAGGAGGTCATCGCAGCTGAAAATGGAGTCTGGGAGGGTCATGTGTGGTTTTGCTGCACTGTGGGCCAGTCCTTCGCTGTTTCCAGGGCAGCCCTGTGCGCCAGATCTAAGCACTCTGAGGGCTGGATCCGGCCCCTGGGCCTTCAGTTTGACACCCCTGGACTAGAACCTGGGTCTCCTCATCCCAGTCTAGCACCTTCACCATTACACTACTCTGGCTATAGAAGGGAATAGACAAAGTCCCCAAACAGATTTTGTGGCTAAAGGGGATTAGAACCTCCCAATTCCTAATCCAGTACCTTCATTCCTAGACCTCACTGTGTTATAGATTAAGGCAGAAGGACCAGCCCAGGGAAGGTCCATGGTGAAGGAGGTACAAGAACATAGGCCTTCCTGGTCCTGGTCCTTTATGCCATATTGTTCTTATATGCCCTCTCTCAAATGGGTGCCATGGTTCTGGTTGTGAAGGAAAGGTTGCAACCTCTTAAATCTGCTTAGTTTAAGAGCAAGTTATGAAGCATGGTGGGTTGTGAAAAGAGAGGATGGGGAAATGTTTTTATCCCTCCCTTGTAATACTGGAATTCAGGAGGATGGGCTGCAGAGGTGTCCAAACAGATTGTGTAAATAAATAAACTTGATCATTTAGGTGTCTTGCTCTCCTTTTTTGTGTATTCTGTGATTTTTCTTGATTTTCTTGATTATATTTGTTTGCTAAGAGGTATTCCCAGCATTAATGTTTCTTGCTGAGGTTTTTTTGTTTGTTTGTTTGTTCTTGTTTTGCTGCAACCCCCACACTGGTTTGTTGTTTTCATTGTGGTATCCTCCATCATCATTGCCATGGTGAAATGGTCCTCACCCAAAATATAGATCTGTTGATCCTCACCCTGTTTGGTCCTCACCCAAATATAGAGATGTAGAGAATTATGGAGAGAGAGAGAGAGAGAGAGAGGAAATGTCATGGGTCAAACAACCTGGTGACACTTCTGCAAATTCAGGGAAATTGTTCACTGGGCCAAAGTGGTTGTTTTACTTTAGCATCTGGGCCTTCTTAAGGAGGAGCCGCTCGCTTTAACTGGTAATATATAAAGGTAAAGGTTCCCCTTGCACATATGTGCTAGTCGTTTCCAGCTCTGGGGGGGGAGGGGGGCGCTCATCTCTGTTACAAAGCCAAAGAGCCAGCACTGTCCAAAGAAGTCTCCGTGGTCATGTGACTGGCATGACTAAATGCCGAAGGCATACGGAACACTATTACCTTCCCACCAAGGTGGTCCCTATTTTTCTATTCGCATTTTTACATGCTTTCGAACTGCTAGATTGGCAGAAGCTGGGACAAGTAATGGGTGCTCACTCCGTTATGCGGCGCTAGGGATTAAAACTGCTGAGCTGCCAACCTTTCAATCAACAAGCTCAGTGTTTTAACCACTGAGTCAACGCGTCCCTTTTGTAAGATATAGACGATTTCAAGTGCTCTAACATGCAGTAACCCAGCCTTGCTCAGCCGGTAATGTCAGAAGGGGCACATCTGTCAGCACTGAAACAGACAACATGATAATTATTGGGGTTTTATTTTTACAATCTGTCCCAAATTACTGCGAGTGAATTGGGCGGTCATATAAATTTTCTTAATAAAGTCATATCTATCTATCTATCTATCTATCTATCTATCTATCTATCTATCTATCTATCTATCTATCATCTAATCTATCCATCCATCCATCCATCCATCCATCCATCCATCCATCCATCCATCCATCCATCCATCCATCCATCTATCTATCTATCTATCTATCTATCTATCTATCTATCTATCTATCTATCTATCATCTATCTATCTCTATTTATCTATCTACCATCTAATCAATCTATCAATCAATCCATCCATCCATCCATCTATATCATCTATTTCTCTCTCTTTCTCTCTCTATCTTCTATCTATTTGTCTCTTTCTCTCCCAAACATTTATCTAATCTCTCTCTCTCTTTCTTTTTCCCTCCATCTGTCCATTCATCCATCATCATCTCTCTTTTTTGCAGATCTATTTATATGCTGGTAGTCTTCAACTTATAACCCCAGCTGGGACCAGAATTTCCATGCCCAGTCAATACAATTGTTAACTAAGATGTGCCCAATTTTACAATCTTTTTTGCCATGGTTGTTAAGTGAATCACTGCAGTTATTAAGTGAATCAACATGGTTGCTAAGTGTTTCTGGTTTCCATTGACTGATGGTTGCTGAAAACTGACTGGGAAATAGCGGTTACTATGTTCCCGAGATGCTGCAACCATAAAAAATAACTGCCAGTTGCCAAGCTCCTGAATTTTGATTCCCTGGCCATAGGGATGCTGCATTGGTCATAAATGCGAGGACTGGTCATCTCCTTTTTCAGTTGCTTTTGTAACTAACTGAATGCTTTGTAAGTTGAGGAGTACCTGTAAGTATATAATACAGTATTAAATCCTCACTTTCTCAAGCTTTACAGAAGCTTTCTTATAGCTTTATATTACGTTTCTTATAAAGGTTTGATTTCTGTGGGCATCAGGCATTCCAGAGAAAATTATTGCAGATACATTTTTCTGATTATCAAATTGGTTTACCTGATTTGTTTGGGTATGAGTGTGTTGCATTCCCTTTCTCATTCCAGCTTCACCCTTTTCTGAAAGCTGTCCACTTCAACAGTATCATTGGAGAAGAGGTATTTTTTGACAAAGATGGGGCATTGGTGGCCAACTATGACATTGTGAATTTGGTTGTATTTCCAAACAAGTCAGCTGTACGGAAGACTGTGGGAAAACTAGAGACCCGGATCTCTGCAGGTCTAGCGATGAGCATTCAGGAAGAGGCCATTGTGTGGCCCAGCTCATTTAATCAGGTGGGAAGGAGACTTAAACTCCACAAAGCCAGTTAATGTAGGAATTAAAAGTAGTGAGTTGAAATTCAGCAGAATTTGTCAAATAACCTTAGCCAACTGCTATCTCCCAGGTGTTGCTTCTTTGTTGTTCAATTGCTAAGTTGCGTCTGATTTTTCATGACCCCATGGACCACAGCACACCAGGCCGCCCTGCCCCACTGTCCTCCATGGTCTCTTGGAGTTTGTCCATGATCATGGCTGTTGCATCAATGACACTGTCTAACCATCCCACTGTCTGACATTCCCTTCTCTTTTGCCTTCCATCTTTTCCAACATCAGGTTTTTCTCCCTTGAGACCTCTTCTTTCATTAGGAGGCCAAAGTATTTGAGCTTCAGCTTCAGAATCTGTCCTTCCAAAGGACAGTCAGGATTGATCTCCTTGCAATCCAAGGGACTCTCAAGAAACAGAATAACAGAGTTGGAAGGGACCTTGTAGGTCATCTTGTCCAACCCTATGCCCAAGCAGGAGACCCTACACAATTTTTGACATATGGCAGCCCAGCCTCTTCTTGAAAGCCTCCAGTGATGAAACGCTTCCACAACTTCTGAAGGCAAGCTGTTCCATTGGTTGATTGCTCTCCCTGTCAGAAAATGTCTCATTATTTCTAGCTTTGAATCTCTCCTTGTTCAATTTCCATCCATTATTCCTTGCCTGGCCTGCAGGTGCTTTAGAAAGTAGCTTGACCTCCTTCCTCTCTGTAGCAGCCCCTCAAATATTGGAACACTGCTATTATGTCTCCTCTGGTCCTTCTCTTCACTAGAGTTCTTCAACAACACAATTTGAAAACTTTAACTCTTTGGTGCTCAGCCGTCCTTATACTCCAACTCTCACAGCCATACTGGGAAAAGCATGCTTTGATTATACGGTGTTATCTGTTAGCGATAAAGTAACATTGGGTGACTGTAACCAAGCTTATCGCATAATTCACACAAAATGCCTTGATTAGGCTTTGTTACTGGGAAGATATGGAAGAAATATTTTGCAACAGCTTGAAGTTTAAAAGATAAATAACATAAGGTTTCATGGAGCAGAATCCATTTCATAGGGCCAGGCCTAAGATGCAGAGGAAGTAATTACCTCAGACAGCAACTACTTCAAGATGGGGGAAAGGCTGTATTGCTCAGTCGCGGGCTTCAAAAATTTTAGCAACGGGTTTTCTGCCTGGTTGCTGGGTGGGTGTGGCCATGGTGGGCATGGCTTAGTTGGCCTCCTGCACCACAGCAGGGGGAGTGTTTTTGTGCTCCCAAGGATCTGAAGGCTTTTCTTGAGCTTTCAGGAGGGTGAAAATGGCCTCCCTGGGCTCCGGAGGTTTTCTGAAAGCCGGAAACGGGCCCATTTCTTGTCTTCCCGAACTTCCGGGAGGCCCGTTTTTTGCCCTCCCCAAACCTCCATGTGCGCCCTGCACATCGAAAATGGGCCAGGTGGGGACTCCTGGGAGGAGAGGGGAGGGTGGGGTGGGCGGGGCCAGCCAGGAGTGGGATTTGGGGGTTCTCCAAACTGCACAGAGTCTTAGCTAGGGGCTCTCCTGAACCACTGTGAACCCCCAGCAGTCCAACCCTGCCATTGCTGACACACAACCCACACAGATCCTCAAGCATTGTTTCCTTGACACTCTTCAGACAAGGCCTCGTTCGGTCTGTACAAAATGCTGCCAACCAGGATACCACAAGGTGATCCCTGAAGGACGCCAAGTGTGCTGCCATGATTGTGTCCCGTGCAAAGAAGGGACAATTTCTACCCAAGTAGGTAAGTTCCTCTGAAAATATAGCATGTGTCGGGTGACCAAAGGCAGATTCACTGAGAAATTTTTTTTCCTGTATGTCTTACAGCAACTTTAGTCATTTTTGCACATTCAAATCCAGAGCATTTGGATCAAAACAGTTTGTACCCCAACATATTGAGCTCTTCTGACCCTATATTGAGCCTAAATGCACACTTTAAAAAGGAAAGGTCTAAATAAGCCCCAGGTAGAATCTTTCTGATGGTGCTGTCTGTAGATCTCAGCCAGCTTATATTTGTTCATGCACAATACCTAGGGTGATCTATGGAGACTTTTGACTGTTGTTAAAATAAATATTAAACAAGTGTTTATTTAAATTTTAAAAGAAGCAGATTTGGAGCTATTTTTTTAATGATTGGAAGGGAACTGGGACTGTATAAAGCATTTGAAGAAAAGCAATTGGGCACATGATCATGAGAGAAGATACAAATCTTTGTATAAGAGCAGGGGTGGGATTCTACCGGTTCTGTCCGGCTCTGTGGAACCGGTAGCTCTGAAGAGCAGCAGACATAGAACCGGTTCTATGTCTGCTGCTGTTTTGGCCCACCCGCCCACCTGAGCTCTTACCTGACCTTTATTTCCTGCTTTTTCAACCTCAGCTGCTGTGCGCGGCACAGCTGCAGTTGAAAAAGCAGGAAAAAGTGCTTTTTCAAATGGTGCTTCCCTGCACGCAGCGTTGCTCAGCTGTCCAGACAGCAAGCTGACAAAGATTTACACGTGCGTGCAGCGTGCAGGGAAGCACATCGTAAATCACCAAACTGGTAGTTAATCCTGTTGGATCCCACCCCTGTATAAGAGCCATGGTGGTGCAGTGGTTTGAATACAGTACTGCAGACTAACTTACTGATCACTCGAGGAGTTTGATCTTGACAGGTTCAAATTTGACTCAGCCTTCCATCCTTCTGAGGTGGGTAAAATGAGGACCCAGATTGTTGGGGGCAACGTGCTGGTTCTGTAAACCGCTTAGAGAGGGCTGTGAAGCACTGTGTAGCGGTATATAAGTCTAAGTGCTACTGCTATTGATAAGTGCTATGTCTTGCAAAGTTTTGTGTGGCTGTTTTGCCCAGTTGTTTCTGTAAGAGGACACATGTACATCTACTTGGCTGGTAGTTCCATCAGAAATGCTGCCCACTGTAAAATATATTAGAAATTGTCCTGTTCCCGAGCTATCTATCTAGTGATCAGGGTGGCATTCAATTTTTTAAACAGCTGGTTCTGTGTGCATGGCTTAGTTGGTGGATGTGGCTTGGTGGTCATTTGACTGGATGGGCGTGGCCAACTGGACATCACTCATGTCAAGGGGCGCTTCTCCTTGCCTGGCCTCTCATGACAGTGGGGATGCTGCAACAGTCGTAAGTGTGAAAAACGGTCATAAGTTATTTTTTTCAGTGCCATTGTAACTTTGAATGGTCACTAAATGAACAGTTGTAAGTCAAGGATTACCTGTACAAAAATACAAAAAGCTTCTTTGCTTGCAAAAAGCTGCCCTAAATACCAATCATTAGATTAAAAATACCTGCAAGCCTGAGTTACAAATCATGTAGGGTGCCAGAGCACCTTGAGGAATTAAAATAATTAAAATGCAATGATAATTATCAGCAGCCAACTCTTGCTCATAAAGTGAAACCCTTTAGCGGAGAAGTCATTGAAGCTCTCCAGAAAAGGCACACCCAGGAAAAGCAATCCTTACATCCATTTGCATCACTTAAAGATACCAGCTGGTCTCACTCACTTCACAAGATATCCTAAGAAAATCATCCAGATTTAAGGAAAGGTCACATGCCCCCCAGAAAGGCAGTACAAAAAATCAGTGCCACACTTGCATTCTGCCTCTTGGAAGTTCACCCCAAAAGGACAGTGCCAGATACCACTAAAGCAGTGAAGGAAGACCCCCTCCCCAGATAGAAAAAGAAACGATGAGGCAGGAAAAAATTCAAACACAATACAAATAATTAGATCACAACAGTAGCTGTTGCTTGTTGAAGCCGAATAGGGAAAATTATCCCATCAATAAACACAGAATTAAACATCACCTAGCACAGAATTAACCTTCACCAAAAATCAGTTTTAGACCAAATCTCAGAAAAGGTATGTAAACTCATGTTTGAATGTCAATCTTTCTAGCTAGCCAAGAGAATGTCACTCATCTTGGTTCTCTGTCATTAAAAGCTTCTTATTTCTTCCAAGTGCTGATTGTCCAGGGAAGTATTTCCTCCCAACAGCAGTGTAAAAATCTTAAAACAACCCTTCCCCTTTAAGAAAGTCAAGCCCCAGAAGCTCCGGAGACAAGAAGTCTAGACGTTCTGGCAAGAATGTAATAAGGGTGGAAAAAAACAAAAGGAGATTGCTTCTAACTACTGGTTTTCCAAACTGCTTAGAAAGTTAACAAGGTGTTCTATAGAACTGATAAGAACTGGTAGAATCCCACCCTTGGTAGCCATTAAAGCATTTTAGATTCCTAGCAACTACATACAAAAGATAGATTTTCTCCATGACAATCTGTCCCCAAGTTGTTTTCTCAGTTCTTCTAATGGTACACTAGTCAACTAATGGTACACCAGTCAACATACCATTGTAACTGAGTGTGTCCATCTTACAGGTAGTCCTTGACTTATGACTGGTAGCTTGGCCACTTTTCAAAATTACAATGGACCTTCCCCCACAAAAGGGACTTATGACCTGGTCATCATTCCCCACCCCACCCTGCAATCAAATGCCTCTATTTTGAGAGCTTGGCAACTGGCCTGCAAGGACAGTGGTATGCAGAACCTCATGGTCACATGACTATGATTTACATGGCATGTAGAAAGAGTAGAGTAGAGTAGAGTAGAGTAGAGTAGAATAGAATAGAATAGAATAGAATAGAATAGAATAGAATAGAATAGAATAGAATAGAATAGAATAGCAGAGTTGGAAGGGACCTTGGAGGTCTTCTAGTCCAACCCCCTGCCTAGGCAGGAAACCCTATACCACTTCAGACAAATGGTTATCCAACACTTTTTAAAAACTTCAAGTGTTGGAGCATTTACAACTTCTGGAGGCAAGTTTTTCCACTAATTAATTGTTCTGTCAGGAAATTTCTGCTTAGAGTTAGGGTTCTGGACTGCTTCTCTCCTTGATTCCACCCATTGCTTCTTGACCTGCCCTCAGGAGCTTTGGAGAATAGTTTGACTCCCTCTTCTTTGTGGCAGTCCCTGAGATAGCGGAACACTGTTATCGTGTCTGCTATATTTACTTCCAGTTTCCAGCAAAAACTGATCAATAGTGAACAATGGTTCACATAATGACTGCTGCATTCATTTTATAATCACCATGGCCACTGCTAAAAAGGTCGTAAAATCATGTCCAGTCATGTGGTGACCCACTTTTTGGCCATAGTGACTTACAACCATAATTGCCAGGCTCAATTACGGTTGACTTTCAAAGGCATTACCTAAAGCAAGGATTCCTAAAACTTTTTTTTTATTTAGTTAGTGTGTTCTTGAACTTCCCTAAAAATCCAAATACCAGAATGAAAACAATACAATGAAACTTTGGGAATGAAAAGTACATTGGGACAAGGGAACCAAAAGATGTCTTCAGAGGTCCCCAGAGTCTGTCTACACTTTCCCGAGGGAGGTGTACCTCAAGCATGGAAACTCCTGTTTTAAATTTACCTCTTCGTGTCTTCTGTATTCTAGCCTTTGCAGCTACATTTAACTAAAGTAGCTGTCGAAAAGCCCTTGATGCAAAAATTGAAGAAGTGCAGCCATACTATTATTTCACCTTCACAGCTCTAAGATTATTAAATAGACCATAGGATGTGGAGCTGTATAGCCAAAAGTTTCCACTCAGGGCAAATGTTCAGATAGCTATTTGTTTGTGTGTTTATTTTGCATACAAATATATGGCAAACATGGATTATATGTGCTTCAATTTCTCTTAATGGAGTGGGGTGAAAAAATTCAGGTCTTGTAGCTACTTTAGCCAAGGCACTGTCTGAGAAATTGATTGACTGTAATAGTTTGGCTTGGTTAGGCATAAAACAATTGCAATTAACTTTACCTTGCTGTAAGGGACATGGTGGCTCAGTGGCTAAGACACTGAGCTTGTCGATCAGAAAGGTCGGCAGTTCAGCAGTTCGAATCCCTAGTGCCGCGTAACGGAGTGAGCTCCCGTTACTTGTTCCAGCTTCTGCCAACCTAGCAGTTCGAAAGCACGTAAAAATGCAAGTAGAAAAATAGGGACCACTTTGGTGGGAATGTAACAGCATTCTGTGCGCCTTCGGCATTTAGTCATGACAGCCACATGCCCACGGAGATGTCTTCATACAGCGCTTGCTCTTTGGCTTTGTAACAGAGATGAGCACTGCCCCCTAAAACCAGAAATGACTAGCACATATGTGCAAGGAGAATCTTTACCTTACCTTGCTGTGTTAGAGATGAGGGTTACAAATGGTCAATGACATGGAAGTGTCTTTGCAGTCTAATGCTTTAGAATTATCTCAGTGGTTTTCAATCTCTAGATTTGCCTTCTTCCATGAGACTCATATTCTAGATTTTGATGCTCTTTAAGAAATTGCAATAAAAGCCAGAATAAAAGAGAAAATGTCAATTATTGTGGAAAAGCATCTGATGTTTAAGTTTCTAAATATATTGTGTTTTTCAGATACAGTTGATTGTCATGAGTGCCCCAAAGCTCAATATCCAAGCAATGGCAGAGATCAATGTATCCCCAAGATTATAGTCTTTCTAGCCTATGATGAACCTCTGGGAATCACTCTGAGTTTCTTTGCCCTCTGCTTAAGTCTAATTACAATTTTGATTTTAGGAATCTTTATTAAACACCTAGACACACCACTGGTGAAAGCCAACAACCAAAAGCTCACCTACACCATCCTTGTCTCCCTCCTGCTTTGCTTCTTATCCTCCTTTTTATTCATTGGCCCCCCACACAAAGTGACTTGTCTTCTGCGCCAAACTGCCTTTAGCATCATCTTTTCCATCGCGGTCTCTGCTGTGCTGGCCAAAACTCTGACTGTGGTGCTGGCATTCATGGCTACAAAACCAGGAAACAAGATGAACAAGTGGCTGGGAAAGAATTTGGCAATGGCTGTGGTACTCACTGGGTCCATAGTTCAGTGTGGCATCTGCATGACTTGGATCGGGATTTCTCCTCCCTTCCCAGAACTTGACACGGATTCTCAGATTGGACAGATGGTGCTGCAATGCAATGAAGGGTGTGTCGCCATGTTTTACAGTGTTCTGGGTTACATGGGCATTCTGGCGGCCATCTGCTTCACTGTGGCTTTCCTAGCTAGAGAGTTGCCAGGAGGTTTCAATGAAGCCAAGCTGATCACCTTCAGTATGCTAGTCTTTTGCAGTGTTTGGGTATCCTTCGTGCCAAGCTACTTGAGCACCAGGGGCAAATTCATGGTAGCTGTGCAGGTTTTCTCCATCTTGACTTCCAGTGCTGGGCTAGTGGGTTGCATCTTCCTTCCCAAGTGTTACATAATTGTATTGCAGCCTCATCTGAATACCAAAGAGCACCTAATGATGAAAAGAAGAAAGGAATAGTTTCAGAAGCTGTTCCATAGTGAAGGGTTTTTCAGTAAATCTTTTGCTTGTCAGCCCTGGTCGCTTTTCTGGCACAGTGCTGCCATTCTGGGGACCAGTGGTGGGATTCAAACATTTTTACTACCGGTTCTGTGGGCATGGCTTGGTGGGTGTGGCAGGGGAAGGATACTGTAAAATCTCCAGTCAGAGGTGATACTTGCCAGTTCTCCAAACTACTCAAAATTTCCGCTACCGGTTCTCCAGAACTGGTCAGAACCTGCTGAATACCACCTCTGCCATGCACGATCGCTATTTACTTGATGGAAAACTGCAGCATTAGAAGAGCTGACTTCCTGTCAGGTTCCGCTTTGCTGCAAATAGAGCTGATTTTACTAGCATTTTTTGTTTGTGATGGTCAGTTCGTGCCGTTCCACAGAAAAGATAAACGCATTGAGGGAAAAAAAAACTCCCTCAAAGTGTCCTGGTCTTTATTTGTGGCAAAGCGGAACCTGACATTGCTGTTGAAGAAAGCCAACCACTGGATTACAAATGCACATCAATGAAACCAGTAGCAATTATATAACTACAATGTCTCTTTTTGGAACAGTCAAAGAAGGACCTAGTGCATTACTAGGATAAATTAAACTGTAAGATCATAATGGCAGAGAGAATTTACCATTCATTGATTTATTATAGATTCTTTAATATATGACATTCAAATCTAATAAAAGTTTTTTTTTCCTGCTAGGAACCCAGTGGTTTTCTTCATTATCAGATAAATAGATCCTCCCATTAGTCATTGCTTCTCTGAGATTTCTACTGCCAGAAATAAATATACCAGGGGAAAATAGTGAGGCAAGTTAGAATGTCAACAAATAAAAAGGAAGGGAATACAAGAGACTGAGCAAATGAGCACTTTACACTTACTCCTCACAATAATCACATTTTACATGAGATCTTCCCAAGAGGTTTGGAGAAATGAACAACTCACCAGGTTTTTAAAAAGGCAGAAAGATTCAAGATTAGATAGCTAAATAAGAAACTCTGGGTGATTTATAATTCTTTAATTGATTGAGGGAACAGATTCCACTTCATAAATGCTACATCTCCATTCTCAATTGATTTATTCTCTGCATCTCTATGTGCATTTACATTTTCTAAATGGTTAGTCACAAATTGCAAATATGCTTCTTCCTTATTTCTAGAACATTCACAGCAGCTTCAAGACAATCTGATAACCATCCAGTCCAGGGGTGTCAAATTTGCATTGTCACTTCATTGTCATGTGATGTTTAGTGACTTTTCCCCCTTTAGCTAAACTGGGGGTGGGCATGGCCAGCATGTGATGTATCCAGCCTGCGGGCCACAAGTTTGACACAGGGAAGGGATTCAAATTTTTTAACAACTGGTTCTGTGGGTGTGGCTAGGTGGGCATGGCTAGGTGGGCATGGCTTCTTCTTTTTTTTTTTTTGACAGCAAACCAGGGGTGGGAATCAAAAACCCTAGCAACCGGTTCTCTGCCTGGTTGCTGGGTGGGCATGGCCTATTGGAACTTCCGGGAGGGCCATTTTTTGTCTTCCCCAGAGTCCGGAGGTTTTCCTCAGGCCTCTGGGAGGGCAAAAATGGCCTCCCCCAAGCTCCGGAGGGCCTCTGAAAGCTGAGAACAGGCCCATTTCTGGACTTTCAGAATTTCCGGTTCAGACCGTTTTTTGCCTACCCAGAGCTTCCACATAAACCTTGCACTTACCTGCATCCAAAATGGGCCATGTGGAGATTCCTGGGAGGGGTAGGGTGAGGTAGGTGGGGCCAGCTGGTTGATTCAACTACCAGCTCAGCGAACCAGATGTAAATTTAACATCCGGTTCGCTTGAACCGGACCAAACTGGCTGAATCCCACCCCTGTGGTCCGCACAATGGCATGAGCCTGCTTTAGTCATTTGGATGAAAGCTTGTGGTCCTCTCAGTACCTCTGCTGTGGTTCACGCAAGCAGGATCTATATTTAACAGATCAGGGGTCTCCAACCTTGGCCACTTTAAGACTTGTGGACTTCAACTCCCAGAATTCCTCAGCCAGCTATGCTGGCTGAGGGATTCTGGGAGTTGAAGTCCACAAGTCTTAAAGTGGCATAGCTAGCTGAGGGATTCTGGGAGTTGAAGTCCACAAGTCTTAAAGTAGTCAAGGTTGGCTGAGGGATTCTGGGAGTTGAAGTCCACAAGTCTTAAAGTGGCAAGGTTGGCTGAGGGATTCTGGGAGTTGAAGTCCACAAGTCTTAAAGTGGCCAAGGTTGGAGACCCCTGTAACAGATGATGTGAGTAAAGAGCAACATAAAGTCAAATGCTTTAAGTTCAAAAAGACCAAGTGAAATTTATTATAGAAATTACAAGCTCCAATTTGAGTGTACCAATGTAATAAATGGGTTTGAATAAATGGGAGTAGTTTTGTCTGGAAGCTGACACTTCCTGACTAATAATAATAATAATAATAATAATAATAATAATAATAATAATAATAATAATAATAATAATAATAATAATAAGATTCCAAAATAGTTGGCTAATAGTTTAATTCGGGAGATTTAATTGATAAAACTGATAGAGTCTGGTAAGAAATGGAAACGAAGTGGATACATAAATTAGCTTCCTTTTTTTGTGGTCTTTTTGCTTGTGGTTCTTTCATTTTCAATTTTTATTTCGAAGCGCTTCTTTAAGGCAGACAGTTAGTCAACATGAATCCTCAACCACATCACCTGCCAAAACCGGGAGTTCACCCCACACTAATATCAACTCAGCCCAAAGGTATTGAATTAATATTCTAATTGCCTTTATTTTATTTTATTTGGAACCATGAAGCTATTCGTAGATGAATCTTTTGATATTAGCGTAAAATACAGTAAAGCCCAAAGAAAGACCAGGTTTTTTTTTTTTTTTCTTTTTAAAGAAATTAAATTTAAATTGCTATTTTGCAACCAAATTTCAGCAGCTAAGTTGTTCAGGGACCAAGGACTTGCAGGGCCAAAAAAAATTAGAGATGAGAACTGTCTATAGGCCAGAGGCTTTGAACTGTGCACTTCTGCTGTCTAATTTCAATCTCAAACAGGGCAATAAATAAATAAATGTAGCTCTCTTTTTTTTACTGTCTTTTAAAGTTTATGGAAAAATACTTAAATTTGACATCGGCTGATCTTAGCAATAAGATGAGTTTTATGTGGTTTCAAGATGAGAACAGTTCTTTGAATTTAGAATTGCGTTTTGAGCTATATCAGTCTTTGAGGCTGATTCCGTCTGTCTTTTTGCGTAAGTTTCAGGAGCGGTTTTGTTTCTGAAAAGTTTAGCCATGCTTGACGTTTGGTATTTTGGTTTCAGATGGAGAATGTTCCTATTAAAAGCTGACATCAGCTTGCTGATTTGCAAGGCTGTAGCATAGGATTATCCATCGGAGTGTGTATGTGTGTGTGTGTGTGTAAAAAAATCAAGATGATTGGCATAGCTGAAGCCTCAACGCTTTGTTTTTATATCTGTTGCACAATAGGGCTTCAGTTATATGGTCACAATCGCCATCTTTTCAGCTCTTTGAGGTAATTCCCATTAGGAAGTCAATTCCACAGGAATATTAGAACTATAGAGTAGTGATGCGATTCAAAACAATTTACTATCGGTTCTGTGAGCGTGGCTAGGAGGCGTGGCCATGTGACTAGGTGGGCATGGCTTTTTTCTTTTTGCAGCAACCCCCCCCTCCATTTTTGGGCCTTCTGGGCCTCAGGGAAGCCTCCTGGGGGGTATTTTTACTTCCAGAAGGCTTCCCTCGGGCTCAGGAAGGAAAAAAATGGAGCATAGGGCAGGGGTGGGAATCAACCGGTTTTACCACCAGTTTGGTGAGTACGTTTTGCTAAGCACGTGTGTGAAACAAACATCTGTGTTTGCCGCCCGGACAGATGAAAAGCGCTGCTCACGGGTGCACAGCATTTGAAAAGCCTCTTTTTTCCTACTGTTTCAACCTCAGCTGTGCCGCGCAAAGCAGCTGAGGTTGAAAAAGCAGGAAATAAAGGACAGGTAAGAGCCCAGGCGGGCGGGTGGGGTCAAACAGCATCAAACACAGAATCGGTTCGGTGTCTGCTGCTCTTCAGAGCTACCGGGCAGAACCGGTAGCATCCCACCCCTGGCATAGGGGGGCACAGCACCCCCCATGCTTCATTTTGGGACCTCCCTGGGGCCCAGAAAGGCAAAAAATGGTGGGGGGGGGGTTTGCCTTCCTGGGCCTCAGGGAAGCTTCCTGGGCAAAGCAATAAGTAAGCGAGGAGAATCCCGGCACTGCTTATTGTAGGAACAGCTGATTGTTGGGAGGGGAAAAAAAAAGAAATACCTTAAGGAGTGACTGGGAGGGCTAGCGTCAGGCGGGCGGGGTGAGCGAACGTTGGGTGGGTGGGCCAAGTGAGCAAGCGGCGACCGGACTACCGGGTCGGGAGCATGGCCAGCCAGAAGTTACTACCAGTTTGGCGACCCACGCCAAATCCTTGCTACCAGTTCACCTGAACTGGTACGAACCAGCTGAATACCACCACTGCCCTTGACTTACAACCATTTGTTTAGGGGCCACATGATCAAAATTCAGGTGCTTTGCAATCCAAATATATTTATGACATTTGCAGGATCTCAGAGTCATGTGAACATCACTCCGAGCCTTCTCAGCTGGTTTCTGACAAGCGAAGTCAATGGGGACTCCAGATTCACTGAACAACTGTGATACTAACTTTACAATGACAGCGATTCACTTAAGAACTGTGGCAAGAAAGGTCGCAAAATGGGGCAAAGTTCACTTAACAAATGTCTCAGCAAACACAAATTTTGGGCTCAATTGTGGTCATAAGTCGAGGACTACCTGCATTTCTTCCACCAAACTTCACTTAACACTTGCTGCTTCTGTCCCCGCTGTTATTCTAATGGTTTCTGGATGTCTTCTGGAAAATCACCTGTGAGGCTTCCTATATTACCTCTAGACTTTTTTGGTCCCATCCCATATAGACCCCAGATGTCCCTCCTATACCTGTCAATGTCATGCAGGTGATCCATCTACAATGAACTTCCAGGTGTTTCATAAGAACTCTTACATTTTCTGATGTTATTTATTTGTTTTTCCTGTATTGATTATTTCCCAATGCTCCACAGATGCTCCATCTTACTTCTGGCATAGAACTGTTTTTTTGATCTTGCTGATAGCAAGCATTGCTCTGAAGTGCACGGTGATCGTTCTGATGTTTTCAGGTAAGGGTCTGGTTTCATCCCAGAGGCGGTATTCAGCGGGTTCTGACCAGTTCTGGAGAACCAGTAGCAGAAATTTTGAGTAGTTTGGAGAACCGGCAAATACCAGCTCTTACTGGCCCCGCCCCCATCTATTCTCTACCTCCCGAGCCCCAGCTGATTGGCTGGGTCTTCTTTTGTTGCCCTGCACAGGAGAAGGGAACTGGAAAGCAGATTAGTGGGGTGGAGAGGGAATAGGGATTTTGCAGTATCCTTCCACACCTACCAAGCCATGCCCACCCAGCCATGCCACACCCACAGAACCAGTAGTAAAAATTTTTGAATCCCACCATTGTTTCATCCTGTAATCTGAAAATAAAAACTGGCCCTAAAGTCAGAACCCAACCCCTGACTAATAATAACCGGCCGTTGTGCAATTGCAACAGCTCATTCATGCAGTCACCAAAAGTCAAGATTGAGCTGAACCCTAACCCCACTGTTACATTTCTAAGAATAAGTCTGTTGATTTCAAAATAAGTCTGTTTGTCTTAAAGATGGTACAATTCTATTTCTAAATGAAAGAAAACATAATCTTTGAAACATGAGCTGTCTTTAGCATGAAAAAAAAGAGGATTGAAGGATATGAACACTAGCTTCTCCCACCAACCTCATTTTTCCCTCCCTAATATATCAATATACCCATTAATTCTTTTCCTCCTCTGTCTTTCCCACCTCTCTCCAACACTTGGTTGCAGGGAAATCAATATTTCCTTGTGATTCTATTTTATTTATAGATTCTATTTTATTTTAGAACATCTGGCTTACTTCAGTGCAATACTTTTTTTGTAGCTGTCTTTCGTGGGACTCTTTTCAAAATTGGACACTTACCCTATTTGTAAACAAATTGCTAGTCTACATGGCAAGATTACTTATCTAGAGTCTCTAGTCCAGTGATGGCGAACCTTTTTGACACTGAGTGCCCAAAGCGTGCGTGTACCTCCAAAATGCAATGCATGTGCACCCACGTGCATGCACCATGCCCCCTGCATGCGTCACGCCCCCGTGCATGCGTGGCAGAGACCCGAACACCAGCTGGCCAGTGGGAGGCACACATGCATGCATGGTAATGCTGATTTGGGGCAATGGCGCACATGCCCAGAGAGAGGGCTCTGCGTGCCACCTGTCATGTGTGCCATAGGTTCACCCCCACTGCTGTAGTCTGTGCTCTTCAGGCAGAAATTAGGTGTCCAGCCCAGCCATTCAGTTCTATTGAGCTGCCCTCTATCAGCCCTCTCTACCACAAAGATCGTGCAGGGGAAAAGCAGTATGGACATCCGTAGGACCTGGCAGAGTGAGAGCTGTGAACCGCAAACACAAAGCTTTCGCTATGCCCCTACATAACAGATAAAGTGCCCTTGATGACCTTAATGGGGATACTAAGGTGGCTGGCTGTGATGACGATGATAACTCAAGCTGGCTTGTGATGACGGTAACTCAGATTGGCAGGAGATAGTGGTCCGAGACAAAGAAGTTATTTTGGATGGGGGAGAGCTGTGAATCAGGTATTACACATCAGTCATGCAAGAAGAGCAAAGTATCCGAAAAGAGAAGCCATCTTCTGATTGGTGATTTAATCGTAAGGGATGTAAATTTAGGAAAGAATACGGAGGTTTTGAAAGAGCTCAGCTGTCTGCCAGGTGCTACTGCCAGCAGAGGCAAGAGGTGTATTTTTAAGATAATCAAGAATGCCAGTAAGGATGTGGATGCCACTGTACGTCTCGGCATGGATGATCTGTCCCAAAAAGATATACTTTCTGTGCAGTATGATTTCCAAAGCTTTGGGGCGGGAAATTAGTAGGCTATAGGTTTATCTTTTCCAAGGTTTTACCAGTATAGAAGGAACAAAAAGGAAAAGGCCACTGTAAAGTGGGGTTTAATGTGTGGTTAAAAGAGTGGTGTGAAAGGGAAGGCTTTGGTTATATTAGTCACATTGTCTGCAGCTGGTCCAATGAAAAACTGTGCAAAAGAGATGGTTTGCATCCCTCAAAGAAAGAGACTGAGTTACTTGGCATTAAATTCACAGATTTTCTGGAGAAACATTTAAACTAAACAATGGGGACAGAGAATTAATTGATGCAGAACATTTCTGCCCCCAGCAATCTAAAATTAATAGTGCTATCAGTGCATGTAACATAGATGTTTGTGTGGGTAAGAATATCAACCTTGCTGTCAAGTAAAATCAAGCGTTTAATAGTGAGTGCCATACCATGTGTGCACTAATCCAACAGGTGGCAAGGAAGCAGGGGAAGTCAGGCACAACACAGGTTACGTAGAAAGTAAACACAGGGTCAATCAAAAAGGACTTAAATGACAATACACCAATGCACAGAGTATGCGGAATAAACAGGGCGAATTATAAATCCAAGTAAATGAGAGTAGATTTGCTATTGTTGCCATTACAGAAACTTGACGGGATGAATCCCACAAATGGAACATACAGCTAGAGGGATTTAAATTATTTAAAAGAAATAGATCAAATAAAAAAGGGGGTGGAGTTGCACTATATATAAGAAATAGCTACATCTCTACAGAAATAGAGCACAACAAGGATGAAAACTGCCTTGTATGATTTCAGTCAATATAAAAGGGGGGGGGGGATGACATTGCCATAGGTGTGTATTTTAGGCCACCCAACCAAATAGAGGAAATAGATGGACCTCTTTTGTTCCCTTTTTTTCCCTTTTGGGAACAAGTTGAAGAGAGCACTGCGTTCGTTCCCCATTTTAACAGCCGGAAATCTGGGGACCAGAAGTTATAAATATCTTCGTCTTCCCGCTTCCCCTCATAATATTTTCCACTGGCTGCAGAGGAGTAGTGTTAGGGCTGCCATTTAGCTACTCTATGCATTGCTTCATGTCAGCCTGCCATAGCAACAGGAAGAGGGATCAGTGGGTGGGATAAGAGGGAGGTTTAGCAGGAGGAATTGAAACTAAGTATTGCACCACCCTGTGAGAATCGCTGACCGTTCTAAGGTCAAGCAAAGAAACGCAGAAATGCGAAAATGGGGACTGTTTCCCAAACAATTTGTTAGCATCTAACTGGGCACACTGTTTTGTTTTTTTGTTTTTTATAAACAAGTTTTATTAATTTTTGAAACCAATACACAAACAAACAAAACATAGAATATAAGAACATAAAAGATCTTTCCTGGAAAAACAAATAAGGCATCTTACTTAAAAACAAAATAATTCCAAATTATCATATTTCCATACAAGCACAATTTAATATATATATTTTTCTTATCTGTTCAACTTCATATCTTTTCCCAACTTCTCTTTATTCCTCCCTTTCCTTCTATTCAATTATATTTCTTTTACCTTGAATTATATATTTTCATTGTATCCATCTGCCTTATTTACAATTTCATTATTCTCTTCCAACGTTCTTTTAGGGTTTTAATTCAAACATAGAGAGACATAACACAAAACATAAATACATAAAACTTCTTTTTGGAAAGCGGCTTACCCCTGATTACATCTTTTTGTACAGACATAAATCAAATTCATGCTCACAAATATACCATTTCATATCTTATTTAACATTCTATATTTTCTATATATTTTCTCTCTTCTATTCCCTCTCTTAATTCAATTTTATTTATTTCACCTCAATTTAAATAATTTTACTTGCATCTTTTGTCCGTTCACTTTCAATTATCTATTTATCTTTTCTTTCTTTTTTGGGGGGCACACTGTTGATAACCAAGGGGTGGGGTGGATGGAAACAAGGGAAAATTAACCATATGCTTTGGTGAGAAAACTTCAGATCCAGCTTCACTTCTTCTATAACCACTTGGTATACCTTTGGCTAACTACAGGGGTGAGATTCTACCGGTTCAGACCGGTTCGGGTGAACCAGATGTTAAATTTGCATCTGGTTCGCCAAACTGGTATTTGAACCGACCGGCTGGCCCCACCCCATCCCTCCCAGGAGTCTCCAGGCGGCCCATTTTCGATGCAGGTAAGTGCAGGGTCCGCGTGGAGGCTCTGGGAAGGGGGAAAATGGGTTTTCTGGAAGTACTGGAAGTCATAAAATGGCCCTGTTTCCGGCTTCCGGAGGGCCCCCAGAGGCCCAAGGGAAGCCTCCGGACCCTTGGGAAGGTGAAACCCTAACCCTACCGGAAGTACCAGAAGTTCCAGTAGGCCACACCCACCATGGCCATGCCTACCCAGCAATTGGGCAGTGAACCAGTTGCTGGGATTTTTGAATCCCACCCCTGGTTAACCATGGGCCTGAGAGTCTTTGTTTTCTAACTGACCAAGCTGGGACAGTTGACAAGCAGAGTGTGGAGCCCAGATTACAGAGATCACCATGAAGCTTCATTAGGGAAATCAAAAAGTCAAGAGGGTCACTGCAAAGTGGCAGAGATTCAATCTTATAGTCCTGTCCATCTTGCCTGTCACCACAGCCTTGTTGGCTCAGAAGTTAGAATGCAGTATTGCAAGCTAACTCTGCATATTTCCAGGAGTTCTATACTGACTAGCTCAAGGTTGACTCAGCCTTCCATATTTTCTTTCTTTCTTTTTTTTTTTGAAAATTTTATTTGGGTTTTCACAAAAACAAAATACAAATAAAACATCTTTTTTTGAAAATAGCATGGTCCCGGGTTATCACGTCTTCATACAGACACAAAACTCAATTTCATGTTCATTTTTATATTCTATTCCATATCTTATTACTGTTTTATATTTTCTACATAGTTTTTCCCCTCTTTTAATTTTCTCAACTTTATTTTAATTATCTCATATCAATTCAAATCATTCTATTTATACTTTTGTCTGTCCTGTTACAATTTCATATTATCTTTTCTCATTAAACAAATTTCCCCCTGTAGTTACTAATTGGAGTATGACACCTTTATATCTTTTAATTTTATCCATTCAAACTCTTATCTAAGCTTCAGTGTATACCTTTAAGATTATAGCATTCAATATAATACATAACTTCCAATCGAATTCTGCTTGGTACATTCTTAAAATACACACTATATTCTTAAAAGAAAATATTATATATATATATATATATATATATATATATATATATATATATATATATATATATATATATATATATATATTCTTAAGTTTTCGGGTACTTACATGTATGGCATTCGGCTTTGTTCGGGTATTTTCCCACGTCATTGTAGTTGTTCTTTTAAAGTTGTAGCACGTTTCAGCAGAATCTCATCTGCCATCATCAGGCTTCTGTATACAGAAGCCTGATGATGGCAGATGAGATTCTATATATATATATGTGTGTGTGTGTGTGTGTGTGTGTGTGTGTGTGTGTGTGTGTAAATAAAACACACATTCCATTCCAATTCAATTCTATCATTAATATTCATTAAAATCTTAACATCTTTAACATTTCTTTTCAATTAAATATCATATTTCCTTGGGAACACTTATAAACTTTCCATAGTTAATTCTTTTTTTTCCATATTTCTCACTTATATTTTTATAAATCATTAATAATAATTAAAATGTTCCCATTTAATTCTCTCATTCACTTTAATTCATTTATTTATTAACAAACATTCCACTACATTACAGTAAATATTTTATCCATCATTTTAGTCATATTTTCTAAAATTATTTCTGTTTGTAATATAACAATGCTATCTTATGTACCTTTGCAGAATCCCTTTTACAATTAGATTTTCACCCATTATCTGTAAACAAGCTTATGGTTACAATCCTTATATCTTTTCCCTGTTTCTCTATTTCTTGTTTCTGTCTTTTACAACTTCTTTTCCTTACCTTCTTCCCCCTCTTCTTCTCCCTCCCCTTTTTACCCCCTTGTCTCTCTACTTCTAACTCTCTCATCTGTAATCCTCTCTTCTGTTGCTTTCTAATATTATACTTATCTTTCAAATTGTTCTTCTTCTTTTTGGTTGTTTTTTCTAGTCTTAAACCGTTCACTCTCTTTTCCCCCTTTCCTTTTTCCCCCCACTTAAAATTATTTGATCAGTAAAGATGGCTTCTTCTTTGTCCCAATCTTCTTGTTCTGCAAGCGTTTCTTGTTGTTTCTCATAGTTCCAGATCTCCATTTCTAAGAATTGAAATACGAAGCCATAAGAACCTCTCCCTTCTTGTGCATCTTCTTTCCATTTTTTAAGTTCCATTTTCAGTTCTTCTAAGAGTGATACCATTTTAAAGACTTTTAAACAACCACCCGATTAATTTTAGTCATCTAGATGCAAAAACCAAAAATCAGCAAGTAAGTAAGGCTGTTTCTTCTTGCTTCTTTTTTCCACTTTCTCTTCCTGGGGTTCTATTATTTTGTTGCAAAGTTTCAGTTAAAATGTATCTTTGAGGAATCTTGTTAAAATTTCACTGTAAGTTCCTTTTAGTTACCATTCCTTAGTTGCAGGCAATCTCCTCCATTTTTCCAGAACCTGCCCTTTTATTCTTTTTTTTCTCTCCTTTCCTGCTTTTAAAAACTTTTAAATATCCAGAAATCTTTATTATTCCTTTGACTTTTATTTTCAGCTTAAATGCCTATTAATGTCAAAGTGGATTTTTTTTCAATTTCTTGCTTAAGTCTCTTAGCTGTCAGTATAAGGAAGGGAAGAAAAAAAACCCTAATCCTTTCCCTTCTCTCTCTCCTTCGCAGCTTCAAAATCTTCTTTAGGAACAATGTTATTTAATTTAAATTCCAGGGTACCTTATGTTGTTGCTTTTTCAGTTTAACCCGGTCGACCAAAACTTTCTCTTCTTATCTTCCTCCTGCACATTCTTTCCGGTTCAGTTCTTCTTTGAGGTGGCCATTTCTGACCACCGCTGCAACCACCTTCGGGAAAGGGAGTAATGGCCAGCTGGGGAAGAGAGATGTGGCTCTCCTCAACCCTGCTAGCAGTCTCCCCCTTCTTCACTCTATGGGGTGGCTTAGCCCGAAAACCAGCCAGCTCGGGGCGCTCTGGCGGCGAGCACAGATCAAAACTGTGCACGATCGCGGATTTCAGTCTGTCATCAAAGAGACTCAAACCAGAAGTCCTGCCTTCCATATTTTCAAGGTCGGTAAAATGAGGACCCAAATTGTTGAGGGCAACATTTCGACGTGGTAAACCATCCAGTGAGTGCTGCAAAGCACTATATAGAAGCATATAAGTCTAAGTACTATTATTATACCATAGTACTTTTTATTACTATTCATTCATCTATCAATCAATCAATCCATCCATCAGTCAATATGGCCACTGATCTCAAAAACATGATTCTGCTTACAACCATTAAAAATGATATAAAAAGAGCAGAAGACAAAATAAAAAAGGGGGAATGGGTATTGGGTATGTTTGCTGCCTTATTTATAACGAAAAGGATAAAAGGATAAAAAAGGGATAAAATTCAATAAATAACATTTAAAAAAATAAACTGGTCCATTAATGTGATGAAAAAGGAGGAAGAATTAAATCAATGATTGGAAAGTAACTGAATTAAGTATAGCTGTTTTGAAAGAAATAAGAAAATTAAATTCAATTAATTTTTGGTTCTGGCTGTAACCTGTTCTTTCTGTAGGGCCCAGCATGCCATTCAAAGCCTGAACTACAACTTTTAGCCCAAGAAAAACTCTCCACTCTGAATTTAAAGGAAGACCAGGATAGTCCAGGTCTTAAACAAGCTTGCTCAGCCTGTGGAACCTCACTTTCTAATCTTTCCTCCTCTCCCTTCAGAATCATTGGTGCAAATTTTGGCAAGCCCTTGGTAGGATTGGATGGCCTATTCAATCTATCACTTCCTTAAAATGCCAAATCAAAGTGTTTATTGTTCAGATTCATACATTCTCCCCTCCAAGAATAAAATTGCCCAGAGTGGTTTGCAAATCCCAGAAGAAACAAATCCACATCTATCCTTGCAGAGTCTCCAAACATCTAAACATGGGGTAAGAACTAAGTAGCTAGTCCTTGGGGGGGAGGGGGGGTTAGCCAAAGCTGCCCTTGGATCACTAGGACTCTGACACACCTTCTCCAAAAGATGGCATATATTAATAAACTCCTTGCAATGTCTTTGTAAAAAAAAAGAGAGAAGAAAATGATGACAACAGTGTTCTAACATCAAACTATTCTCTAAGGTTCACAGCTTCCTAATGAGGGAACCAAGGCAAGAAAAGGTATCCAAAGTTGTCTACAGAAATGTATTCCGTGTGGATCAGCTGAAGGCCACATAATAGGTAATCCTGTTTTTTTTTTCATCAATAAACATCAGCTATATTGATATATCGATATCAGCTATGGTTTTTAAAATGTTCAGAACTCATAAGGAGAACTAAAAGACAGGTGTAAGAATCCATCTGAAACATCTTCTCAAAGGTCATTAAGTTATTAAGCTAAGGTAAGAGCCTTGGTGGTGCAGTGGTTAGAGTGCTGTATTGCAGGCCACTTCTGCTGACTATCAGCTGCCTGCAATTTGGCAATTCAAATCCCACTAGGCTGAAGGTTGACTCACCCTTCTGAGGTGGGTAAAATGGGGACCCAGATTTTTGGGGGGCATAGGAGGGTTTCCGTTCTGAAGGAAATAGCTGTGTGCATCATGCATGCTATTTCCCTTTCTATTTGTTTTAGTGGCATCACAAATCAGCCTTTTAGATGCCATACTTTGGTTTTTGCAGCCCAAGCGAGATAAATCATTTCAAGAAGGAGGGTAACCACACTCTATTGAAGTCTGTTTTAACTTGGTGATCTTTGTGTGCAATAAAGCTCTGTGTTTTTGAGAAAGGCAGACAGATAGACCACACGAATCGCAATCTGTTGTGTTTTAATCTGCACTGACATTTTAAAAATATTTTCCCCCTCAGCAAAAAGGTTAGGGTAAATAATGTATATATATATGTATGTATAGGAGAATGGTAATAACTGATGTCACAAATAACTGCAAAAAATGTATTTAGAATTTGTTTTTTAAAGGTGAAAATGTAATAAACTTTATTAAAAAAAATATTTCCCCTACATTCAACATTGTTTCAAAATTAATTTAGTCCAGGCTTTGCAATGAATGGGGCTTTCTCACACAATCAACTTGCCAATGCTTCTGCCTAGAATTGCAACTTCTTCTTGGGACTTACCTAGAAGACAAGATATTTTTTGTGTAAACCATCTTAACTTTGGTTCCATCATTTTCATAGATCCCTGGGATATGAGCTCTATAGTACTGAACACTTTTGAAATCAAATCAAATCAAATCAAAGGTTTATTGTCAATGCACAATATGCGTACAATGAAATTGAAATCTCTTATGGCTTTCTATTTTATTAGTTATTTAAAATCAGCCTCGTTGTAATCTCCTCATTGAAAAAAATTCCCTTAATTGAGGAGAGATCCCATCTCTAGATCCTTACTCTTGCCAAATAAACGGATAACTATTATAATTATTTGAAGAGCTATAGATTCCATAGCGGATGGTGACCATTTTTTCCATTCTTTCTTCCACACAGCCAATTTGACTCTGAATCCAAGCACAGCTCACCCACAGCTCTACGTATCCTCTGATTTGAAAAGCGTGAGATGGAAAGGCATGAATCAGCAAGTGAACCGCAGTCCTCTGAGATACGACGTTATGGCCAGCGTCCTAAGCCACGAGAGCTTTAGTTCTGGGAAGCTTTGCTGGGAGGTGGAAGTGGTGGAGGAAGGGGAGTGGTGGGGGGTGGGGATTGTCAGGGAATCTGCAAACAGAAACGGGCTGATTCTCCTCAACCCTCAAGGAGGTTACTGGGGAGTGCAGCGAATTAATGGGAAGTATGAGTCAATCACTCAGCCCAGGACAGATTTGACCTTGTGCCATTCCCCAAGAAGGATCCGAGTTTCTCTGGACTATTCACAAGGCCTCATAGCCTTTTTTGATGGTGATACGAATGCTGAAATCTTCACTTTTCCAAAAGCAAATTTTGCTGGAGAGAAGGTTTACCCATGGTTCTTGATCTTTAAGTGGAATGCACAGCTTCTCGTCCACCCATGACACAGTGGGACAAAAACGACCATCCTGCTGGAAGAACTTCAGACCACCTGCCTTAACCTCTCTTCTGCTTCTTCTGCTCCTCTCTGCCTTCCTGTACGATGATTGTCCCTTTGATTGTCATAAATGAAGGCAAATATACGTATACTAGGATAATGTTGCAGAATCCAATTTGGGATCCTTTGACTTTTTTTTTTTTTTTGGACTTACCCTTCTGTTTCCCTTCCTCCTCTGCTACCAGCTTTTTAAATTCTAAATCAAAAACCCCTTAAGTTGCAGTAATAAGATGCATTTCAAACAATACTTCTAAACTCAAAAGATTAAAAGGCATTGGGATTGGCATCCTTCAGCCTCAAAAGTGTATCGTGCTCTGAAAAGAGGTCCTAAAACAGCATCTAGTGTGGCTAAAAAGGCCAAGTCGAGAGTGGCAATCCCTTCCATACTGAGGACAGATACAGTCTGTCCCCTGTCCAGCCCCCAGATTTCGCTGGTCCGGGACTGCCTGTTTGCCTCGGCCCGCCGAATGAATGTCTCTTCAAATTGGAGAAGGCCATGCTGCGCCTTTAGCCTCCAAGCTGAATGATCAGAAGTTAAGGTTTCCCAGCTGTTGATGTCCTTTCCCAAGGCCTTTAGATCCCTCTTGCAGATATCCTTATATTGAAGCTGTGGTCTCCCTCTAGGGTGCTTTCCCTGCACTAATTCTCCATGCAGGAGATCTTTTGGAATCCACCAATCAGCCATCCTCACAACATGCCCAAGCCAGCGTAGACGTCGCTGTTTCAATAGTAGCTACATGCTAGAAATTCCAGCACGTTCCAAGGCTGTGCTGTTTGGAACTTTGTTGTGCCAGGTAATGCCAAGAATACGTCGGAGACAGCACATATGACAGGTATTTTCTCTCTTGCCGTGTGTAAAGGGTCCAAGACTCGCTGCAGTACAAGAGTGTGCTCAAGACACAGGCTCTGAATCTTTGTATGCGTTTGTATTGTACTCAAAAGATTAAAGGAATAAATAATGTTACAATCTGTCTCCTATATTTGTGAACGAAACAAATAATTATCTTGACTTTGAGAGTTCACTTGTCAATCTATCCCCAAAACCATGTACCTTGCAGCCATTGGGTCTCTTTATGCTTCTGGCCACTCCCAGTTTTAAACTTTCTAAATCCATCATCCAATGGTTAAACAGCAATGCTGGGGCCAGAGGGGAGATGGCTGCCCAGATACACCCTTGGACTTGCTTTGACTGGTTCAGATATTGAAACATAGGCATTCAGAGTTCAGCATTTTCCATACTGAATTTGAAAAAAGTAAATCTTTTTCAGAATCTTTCTGGGGGATTCCTCTCCATTAACAGCTGATGCCTTTCAGTCTTGGTGGTTTTAAAACAGAATCAATCCATTCGTAGCCAGGGTGAATAAATAAGTGCGTTCTTACACAACAGAACTAGCGGTTCCTGGGAACAATATGGAAGCTCACCTTAAATCTCTGCTTGTGAGAAGAATGTGTGAAAATTAAGTGTTGAAATATATATATGAGTGCGGTTAATGGCAGAAGTCTAAGATAGTGGAGTTGGATCAAGAGCATGACTAGGTTTCTAAGATGGGGCCTAGGTATAGCAATAGCAATAGCACTTAGAATTATATACTACTTTACAGCCCTCTCTAAGCAGTTTACAGAGTCAGCATATTGCCCCCAACAATCTGGGTCCTCATTTTACCCACCTCGGAAGGATGGAAGGCTGAGTCAACCTTGAGACTGGTGAGATTTGAACTGCCAAATTGTAGGCAGCTGGCAGTCAGTAGAAGTAGACTGCAGGGCTGCACTCTAACCACTGCACCACCATGGTTCATAAAACAGCTCCATTTTAAAGTATCCTAATGTTTTTCACAATTACATTGTAACTCAATGTTCAGCAGTGCTATGCAGTCTAAAGAAACTTTAACCTTAGAGACTGTCTACTATTGACCTCACCCCTTTCCTAAGAGGTCTGTAGGGGGCGTGCATAAGCGCACCAACATGCCTACCGTCCCTGTCCTATTGGTTCTTTTATTTTTCTTATATGTTCCCATTCCATGTATTCATAACTATGTTTATACTTACACCTGTTAATCGCTTGACAAATAAATAAAATAAATATAAATAAATAAATAAAGATGGCATTGGGCCATGGAAGGGCATGTAGGTGTAATGATATGTGGGAATGACCTTGGGAGAAGAGGACAAGAGATGCTGCCCAAGGAGCAATCAGATAAGAGATGGCACAGCCCACAGCTGCATCATGGGCAAAGAAATAAAGTTAGAAAGGACCTAACTAATTGCCCTAATCGATCAGGCTATTAAAAGTGACTGTGGGAGAGTTATACTTTCAAACTTGAGAAACCCTATTTATATAGCCTTATAATACAGTAGAATTAGCTCATCTGGTCATGCTTCCTGTCTGGTCTGCATGGGAGGGCTGACAACAATTTTGCAAGTTTGATAAGACAAATCTCTTGCCACCTCTTTTACAGCCTGAGGAAGCAGGGAGATTCCTTTCTTTCTCTTGCCAATATGCAGCTGTGGGTTAAGTCCTCTCTTATCTCATTGTTCCCTAGGAGAGATACTGCCTACATAGCAATATAATAGGAGATGCATAAACTGAAAAAAAAATCCTTGGTTTTGGGGGGATAGAAAAAGAATGGATGAACACTAACTTTAATTCCCAATGACATGTTGACACTAATATACTTTATGTCTGATGAGTGAGAGAGCCTAATTGTCTACAGCAGGGGTGTCAAACTCAAGGCCCACAGCTCCAATCTAGCCCATGGATTGCTTAGATATGGTCCATGGGGCCACCCTGGAAACAGCAAAGGACAGGCTCACAGTGTCTCTGCCAGTGAAGATGGAGCTTGAGAAGGCCACATGCAGCCCTCCCGAGCTCCATTTTCAGCTGTGACTGCCTCTTACATCCTTGTGCCAGTGAAAACGGAGCTCAGGAGGACTGCACACTGCCCTCTTGAGCTCTGTTTTTGCTGGCAGAGTGCTCAGGCCACCACAAGTACCCCCAACATGAGTGATGTAGAGCTAGCTATGGCCTTCCGCCTCACCCCCCCCCCGAGGTCAAACACAACCCTGACAAAACCGAGTTTGACATCTCTAGTCTACAGTCATCTGAGAGAACCTCAAGAGGGCCTCCAAAATTACAATATAAGTAATCTTCAACTTATGCTCACAATTAAGCCCAAAGTTTCTGTTGCTAAGCAAGACAGCGCACCAACGTGCCCACTATCCCTGTCCTATTGTTTCTTTTTATTTTTCTTATATGTATCTATTTCATGTATTCATAACTATGTTTATACTTATACCTATTATCTTGTAAGCGATTGACAAATCAAATAAATAAAAAATAAATAAAAAGTGAATTTTGCCCTATTTTATGATCTTTCTTGCCACAATTGTTAAGTGAATCACGGCAGTTATTAAGCTAGTAACATGGTTGTTAAGTGAATCTGGCTTCCACATTGACTTTATTTGCGAGAAGATCACAAAAAGTGATCACATAACTCTGGGAACACCCCAAATCATCATAAGTATGAATCAGTCACCACAGTCTAAATTTTGATCACGTGACCACAGGGATGGTGTAATGGTCATAAGTGTGAAAAATGGTCATAAGTCACTTTTCCCCTGCAGTTGGAACTTTGAATGGTAAGTAAATAAACTGTTGTAAGTTGGGGATTATCTGTATGCAGAAGAACACATGTTCCCACAGAATCTTCACTGACAATGGAGCCCTGACCATAACCTGGAACGAATCTTTTATCACTACTTTATTATAAGAGGTTAATTAGGAGATGGAACAGCTACCCCATTTTCAGGGGTGGGATCCTACCGGCATAACAACCGGTTCGGTGAGTGTACGCTTTGTACTCATGCGCAGTCAGGGGTGGGATTCTACCAGTTTGCACCTACCCGCTAGAACCGGTTGTTAACATTCTAAGCAGTTCGGAGAACCGGTTGTTAGAAGAAATTACTGGCCTAATCCTGTAAGGAAGGCAGGAAGGAAACATTCTGGTGTTGCTTACAGAAACTGCCTCTCCGTTAACCCTTATTACTTTCTTGGCAGGACTAGATGTCCTGTCTCTGGAACGTCTCTGGAGTTTTTTCCCCCTCCTTTTCTGGTACTTTGCTTGTGTGGAGTGACCATTTAAAGTTACAATGGCACTGAAAAAAGTGACTTATGACCATTTTTCACACTTATGACTGTTGCAGCATCCCCACAGTCATGAGAAGCCAGGCGAGAAGATGCGTGCCTCGATGTGAGTGGTATTGAGTTGGCCACACCCAGCCAATAACATGACCACCAAGCCATGTCCACCAAGTCACATGACCACCAAGCCACACCCACCACCTAAGCCACGCCCACAGAACCAGTTGTTAAAAATTTGAATCCCACCCCTGTGTGCAGTACTTGCAAAACAACTTCTCCTGCGAGCAATTACCATCTCCTGCTGACACATGGCACTCAGCAGTGCCACGCAAAGCAACTCAGGTAAGAATAAAGGACATCCTAGAGCCCGGGCGGGCGGGTGAAAGAAAAGATCTTTGGAGAGAACCAGTTCGGTGTCAGCTACTCTTCAGAGCTACCGGTTTTATAGAACCAGGCCGAACCAGTAGAATCCCACCCCTGCCCATCTGGATTTTTTTTTTCTCTAAAGAGGTGTCATAGAAGCCATGGAGTTGAACTTTCTTAAAACATATGGAAAAAAGGAATAGCAATAGCATTTAGATTTATATACCACTTCACTGTGCTTTACAGCTTTCTCTTAAGCTGTTTACAGAGTCAGCATATTGCCCCCCCCCCAACATTGGGGTCCTCATTTTACCCACCTCGGAAGGATGGAAGGCTGAGTCAACCTTGAGCCAGGTGGGATTCAATCTGCCAAATTGCAGGCAGTCGGCAGTCAGCAGAAGTAGCCTGCAGTACTGCACTCTAACCACTGTGTCTCCACGGCTCATCAATCAAGTGATTGGAGTGATTGTCCTTAGAAATTGAGGTTGATTCCCAACAGACCTAGAAATATCTACCCTCAACTCACTTAGCTGTCTCCAACCCAGAACTGTTCACAAGGCATCAGTTGTGCGCTGATGATTACAGTTAAAAAATAACCCTCCTCTCTCTCCCCCCCGCCCTTTGAATTTAATTCATCATTTCTAGGGCTGGCTTCCTGAAGGCAATTATGTAATTGCTTCAGACTGACTGTTTAAGGAGCTCAAGGAATTGGTAGTTTCTGGTTTGAAGAGTGTGAAACTTGCTGCAGCCATTAACAACCACCTCTGGAAGATGGATGTCGATGGACTTGTATATTTGGAACCATCAAACAGACACTTGCCAGCTTCTAAACAGAGCAAAGGTAAGGACTTTTACTGCCCTCTGCATGTGGGCAGTATTTTTTTTTAAAGGCAATTTAAGAAAATGGTGAAAGTGAATCCAGTCCCTAGCAGTTTTATCTTTTTTATAGTAGGAAAAGAAAGAGAAAACTAAGACTGTCTTTCTTAATATCTATAGATGCCTGCAGAAATTTTCTTTTTTTCTTTTTCCTTTTCAATCCTGGAGAATACATCTGAAATCTACAGACTAAATTTGCCATTTTGATTGGGGGGCACGGTGAACAACTGAGCTTTTAAACGTTGAAGAAAGTTTGTTCATTTGTTACAATGGGACGAGACCTTGGGAGGATTAAAAAATAGATTTAAAATTTGTCATAATAGTGGGAACAATGGAGGAATGGTTGCTGAAGATGATGGAACAATTAATTTCTAATGATTTTAATGTTCTAATGATGATGGTTAAATTAGCTTCTTTGACCAGAGGTAAAAAACAGTATCTACGTCTGTAAGCCGATTGAAAACCCGTTTTAGTCTTTCTGAATGAATTGGAAAAATATGTTTTTATGATTTATGGTTTTGATGATTAGGAAAAAAAAGAAACCTGGATAATAGAAAACATGATAGATATTTTTTTTTTTGCAATCGTAGGTAAAAATAATTTTATAATTGTACTTATATTTACTGCAAAGGAAATCAGAAGTTTCTTCTATTTCTTTGTCATTCATTCTTTTTGCATGTTTTCTTTCTCTTCTTGCTTCTTCTATTCTTTACCTGTGTTATTTTTAAGTTCTTTGTAAACTTATTTTGAATAAAATTGTCATAAACTTCAAAGTTTTTATTGATTGAACTTCCTGTATTCCAACTTCCTATGTTCTAACAACTTTTTGGTGCCTGTATAACGGCTCTTCATAAACTACCTTTTTTTTTTTTAACAAAATGCACTTCAAAAAAATTACTCCTTCCTTGTCAGATTTTTATCAGCTACATTTCATATTGTTTCCCTCTTCTCCACCATCTTATGATCTGGTCATATTAGGCAGGAGAAAACATCTAAAAAGCAAAGAAGGTGGAATACATGCCAATGCCGACATGATCTGAAGCTTCTAAAGACAAGAGTGTGTTCTTCGAGGTTCATCTTTAATTTTGTCTTTAGGAAAGGGGATGTGTTTAGTTTCCTCCATAGTTCATATCCTGCCATTTCTTATTTATACCCTATGTTTATTTGTACCCTATGACTATCATGAAGTGTTGTACCTTATGATTCTTGACAAATGTATCATTTCTTTTTATGTACACTGAGAGCATTTGCACCAAGACAAATTCCTTGTGCGTCCAATCACACTTGGCCAATAAAAGAATTCTATTCTATTCTATTCTATTCTATTCTATTCTATTCTATTCTATTCCATTCCATTCCATTCCATTCCATTCCATTCCATTCCACAAAACTGCGCATTGAGCGGAATAATGCATATTAAACAACTCAATTAAAATTTTTATTACAATCACAGATCAGCATAAGAAGGATGGAATACAAACAATTAACAATTTGAAAAGCTAAAAAATAAATATATATAAAATATGTACCTCACTAAATCTCTCATGATACAAAATACTCTCAACAAACAATTCAAATACATATTAAGACTGGTTTGAGACACAGGTCATCATCTGGTGGATTTTAATCACTCCTATGCAAAACCTGGCAAGGTTTATGTTGTAGCAGGATTAGCGTCTCCAAGCTGCAAGGAGGTATAAAATTGTCCCGTGCATATTTAAAGAATGGGCATTTATAAGATATTGGTCAAATGAGGCCAGCATGAATGTCGCTGTTGTGCTGGCACAGGAGGAACAGTTTTTAAAATTTATTTATAGTTACTCCTCAACTTACAACGGTTCATTTAGTGACAGTTCAAAGTTACAACGGCACTGAAAAAAGTGACTTATGACCATTTTTCACACTTTTGACCATTGCAGCATCCCCATGGTTATGTGATTTACATTTGGATGCTTAACAACCAGCGGTGGGATTCAAAAAATTTTACTACCAGTTCTGTGGGCGTGGCTTAGTGGGCGTGTAATGGCTTGGTGAGCATGGCAGGGGAAGGTTACTGTAAAATCCCCATTTCCACCCCACTCCAGGAGAAGGATACTGCAAAATCCCCATTCCCTCCCCACCCCACTAACCTGCTTTCCAGCTCCGTTCTCCTGTGCAGGGCAACAAAAGGAGACCCAGCCAATCAGCTGGGACTCGGGAGGCAGAGAATAGATGTGGGTGGGGCCAGTCAGAGGTGGTATTCTGAACTACTCAAAATTTCCGCTACCAGTTCTCCGAACTACTCAAAAATTCCACTACCGGTTCTCCAGAACTGGTCAAAACCTGCTGAATACCACCTCTGTTAACAACTGTTTCATATTTATGATGGTTGCAGTGTCCCAGGGTCATGGGATCATCTTTTGTGATCTTCTGACAAGCAAAGTCCGTGGGGTAGCCAGATTCACTTAACAACGGTGTTATGAATTTAACAATCGCAGCGATTCCCTTAACAAATGTGGGCCGAAAAGCTGTAAAATGGAGCAAAATTCACTTAATCAATGTCTCGCTTAGCAACATAAATTTTGGGCTCAATTGTGGTCGTACGTCGAGGAGTACCTGCATTTGTATAAGCATCCCATCTCACTGTTACTACGACTTTAGGCTCCGCTCTGTTGTCTCTAGATGTCCAGAGTCACAGTGACATTGCTTCTCTGGGTAGGGAAATTTTCTTGTTTCAAAAGCAGCTGAGAAGGTATTAAGCAACTAGATGGGCTTCTTCCACATTTTGTCAGCCTTCAGACAAGGGAAGGAGAAACAAAGCCAGGGGAAATCCACTAACCAGCTTCCTTAACCACTGTGGTCTTTCTTAACGCTCTAAGGACAGCACTGCCCACAAGTGAAGAAGATCTCTAGATTTTAGGCGAGAAGACTTTCTGGGTTGCTCAAGAACAAGTGCATTGCAGGCTGACGTGGCTGTGCCTCTAGAAAAAAAATCTCTCGCTAAAAAGATTCAAAGCACACCACCTCATCCCCATAATTTTCTTCGCTAAATTGGACCTGTGTCAGAGCTCTGGCATCCATCCTCATTCAAATCATGAGTCTCTAGCCACATCTCTCAGAGTTTTTTAAAAAAACACCAAGATTTATTAGGAGTAAACATGCCGGCGCTACCTGAGTACAGCCGACTCTGAGACACATCATTCATTTCCCCCTTGACCCTGGTCTTCCCTCATCCTCTGGATGTATATTCTCCAATGGGACACATCCATAGCCAAGAATCATCAATCATGCTCTCCAGTAGTAATCTTGAGTGCTAGAAGCTTCGGCCGCCTAGCAATTATCTATAAAAATATTTAACGTATGCATTGCTTCCCCCACTCCCTTTCTGCTGACAACTCTAAAAGACCAGAGCAATATTTTTAACTTGACAACCTGCCTACAATTCCTTCTCTCTACAAAATCATATACTCCAGGTAGTCTGGTGCAAGTTACACATAAGGAAGCAAAAAAAAAACACCATTCATGGCTCCCACTTGTGGCCAAAGTGGGATTGATTAGCTGCTCTGGAAGAAGTTGAAATTCTCCATTGGAAAGACCTACAGTTTGATTGTTTTCAGCCTTTGCAAAAACCGCTGCCTACTTATTATTCGCTCATTGTCCTCCTAAGTCCTTCCTTAGGGCCTTCCCAGAAAACCTTTGGGAAAAGGCAACCTATTTAGCTTCTAGATGCAAAATTGGGCTGTCACATCTCTTGGTTTTATGTTTCATTTTAATGTCCCCTTTGATCTTGTTCTTATTTCTGGTTCTTCTTGTTACAATACCCTTTGATGAGGAGTTAGTTAAACCAAAACGAAATGCAAAGTAATCTCTCCTTCAGCATCTTCTGAAAGGAGATGGAGAACTTTTTAAGAAGAGAGGGGACACCCACTTGTCTCAAACTGTATAGGGTCTCCTACTTGAGCAGGGGGTTGGACTAGAAGACCTCTAAGATCCCTTCCAGCTCTATTCTGATGAAAGGGTTGAAGAATGATGGACCCCCTTCTGTAAAACTGTTGTTATACCACATGATAAAACAAGAGGAGCAGAATGTAGTGCCATTTTATTCAAGACAGCAAGATCCGATGGACATTTGTGGCATCTGCTTTACTTCCCTATCTAATGTCCCTGTGAGGAAGGTTGGGCTGAAAGAGTGAGCCCGTCCTTCAAACTGTGAGTTTCCATGGCTGGGGGTAAACCTGGGCCTAATACTTTAATAACCCACAACACAGTTATGGAAGCTGGTGGATGGATGGAAGGCTAAACTCTATCATTAATATCCACAGGTTGTTCCTTTAATCTCTGCTGTAAGATTATCCTTGGCATTTCGGTGGCGGGAAATGTAGCTCTGGCTGTGGTTTTAATTCTTCTCGTGCGTGGGGGTAAGGCAAGTTCTGCATTCTTCTCCTGGCTTGTCATGCTTTTTCATGCTGTATTGCATAGCTATAGAAATACACAGAACCATATTGACACCCAAAATATTTTATTTATTCATTTAATTATTAAATTCAGAAACCGCCCATCTCCCTCTCAGAGACACTCTGGGCACCACAGAAATAAAATATTAAAACGTAAAAATGGTATATAAAATGTTTAAAAGAAGCCAGGATAAGTAAAATTCAATGTTAAAAATTATTCGAAAGTGGGGGGGGGGGAGTTTTCAGGGTGCTAACCAGCCCTATGGCTGTGTGCTCCACTGTGTACTCCAAGCAAGATTGCAGAGCCAGGTTTTACACCTTTCTGAGAGGCCAGGACAGCGGGGGCCCACCTCACCTCCGTGGGAGGATAGCAATAGCACTGAGACTTATATACCGCTTCACAGTGCTTTACAGCCCTCTCTAAATGGTTTACAGAGTCAGCCTATGGCCCCCAACAATCTGGTTCCTCATTTTACTCACCTCAGAAGGATGGAAGGCTGAGTCAACCTTGACCCTGGTGAGATTCGAACCACCAAATTGCAGGCAGTTGGCAGTCAGCAGAAGTAGCCTGCATTCTAACCACTACGCCATCACAGCTCTTTAGGATGTTCCAAAGGGTGGGGACAACAGCATAGAAGTCTCTCTTCCTGGATCCCACCGGTCAGAATTGTTGGATGGGGTCTATAATATGCCTTCTCTGCCTTCATCGAGTGAGACAGGCTGAAGTAATAGGACAAAGATGATACCATAGGTCCCCTGGTCCCCTGCCATATAAGGCTTTAAAGGTCATAACCAACACCTTGAATTGGACCAGGAAGCAAACTGGCACCCAATGTAGATTGTGCAGGAAAGGTGTTATATGCCCTGTTCCTTGGGTGCCCAAGTTTGCCTGCACGGATGCAGTCTGTACCAGCTGAAGCTTCTGGATACTTTTCACAGGTAGCCCCATGTAGAGCAAATTGCAGTAAGTCCAAACAGAAGATGACCATGGCGTGTATGACCAAGCAATTAATAACTTGAATTTGTGAATTGGGCTTCTTGGTGAGGAAATCCTTTGAAATGCCTGAATCTGAGACAAAGCTATTTCTTGGTACTCTTATCCATTAGGAACTTTGTTTCTTAAAATAATTCTGAATACCAGAAGTCTAAGGCTGTGATGGCAAACCTATGGCACGCATGCCAGAGGTGGCACGCAGAGCCCTCTCGGTGGGAACACACACCATCACCAGCTGCTCTTCTGGTTTCTGGCATGCCAGCCAGCTGGTCTTTATGGGTGCTGGAGTGCCAGAAGATGGCCCAAAAAACAGGCTGTTCTGGGGCCTTTTTCAGGCCATTTTTCAGGCCTTTTTCAGGGCCATTTTGAGCCCGTTTCTCAGGCCATTTTCAGGCAATTTTCAGGGCCATTTTCTTTTTCAGGGCCATTTTGAGCCTTTTTCAGCCCGTTTCTCAGGCCATTTTCAGGCAATTTTCAGGGCCATTTTCTTTTTCAGGGTCATTTTGAGCCATTTTCAGGCCGTTTCTCAGGCCGTTTTCTAGGGCATTTTCTTTTTCAGGGCCATTTTCAGCCCATTTCTCAGGCCATTTTCTGGGCCATTTTCAGGCCCGTTTTAAGGCCTTTTTCAGGGCCATTTTGGGCCATTTTCAGGCCATTTCTCAGGCCATTTTCAAACTGTTTTTCAGGCCTTTTTCAGGGCCTTTTTCAGGGCCATTTTCAGGCCATTTTCCAGGCCTTTTTCAGGCCATTTTCTGGGCCATTTTCTTTTTCAGGGCCATTTTCAGCCATTTTCAGGCCGTTTCTCAGGCCGTTTTCTGGGGCATTTTCTTTTTCAGGGCCATTTTGAGGCCATTTTTGGGCCATTTCTGAGACAAAAACAACCCCCCAAAAAATCCCCAAATCAGCCCAAAAATGGCCTGAAAAAGAGCCTGAAAATGGCCCCCAAAAGGGCCCAAAGAATGGTCTGAAAACAGCCAAAAAACAGGCATGCACGTAGTGCTCTGGCACCCGCACATTGCACATGTGTTCCGGTTTGGGCCCTCGCTGCTGAAAAGGTTCGCCACCACTGGTCTAAGGGGTTTCCTACTTCCGTGAGCTGCTTGTGAACCAATATAAAACAGATGTGTTTGTTGGATGGCATTAAATTCTAATTATTTTTTTTTAAGATTTCCAGGTTCATGCTGTTTCAAAACCTGCCCCTTACCAGATCCGGAGTTGCATGCTAAACTGTATTCCTTGTCGATCTGCTACAAACAGCATAACAGGTAAAGTCCAACTGCTCTAGAATTGAGTACCATCTTTATTCCTCTTTGTGGTTTCAAAGCAGAGGTGGTATTCAGCAGGTTCTGACCGGTTCTGGAGAACTGGTAGTGGAAATTTTGAGTTGTTCGGGATACCACTTCTGACTGGCCCCGCCCCCATCTATTCCCTGCCTCCCGAGTCCCAGCTGATTGGCTGGGTCTTCTTTTGTTGCCCTGCACAGGAGAACGGAGCTGGAAAGCAGGTTAGTGGGATGGGGAGGGAATGGGGATTTTACAGTATCATTCCCCTGGAGTGGGGTGGGAATGGAGATTTTGCAGTATATCCTTCCCTGCCACGCCCACCAAGCCACGCCCACAGAACCGGTAGTTTAAAAAATTGAATCCCACCACTGTTTCAAAGATATACAAGACGTGGTGGAAAAGCTCACACACTGATGAAGTGTTTTCAGAAGTAGACTTTTCTCCAGTGACAGGATTACACCAGTGTCCTTTGAAGCTCCACGGTGGTCATTTTGGCTTCAGGCTGCAAAATGAAGCAAGGTCATCTAGTGTTGCACAATGCTGAAGACCTTTTGGGGGAAGGAAGATAGCAACTACAAAAGGGATACCAGTCCCTTTTGCAGTTATTATGCTTTCCACTGACAGTATGCTTTGCTGAAGAATTTGGCCATTCAGTTGCAACAGAAACTAAGGACAACGATAACAGGAATTTAATAGGAGTGTGAGCTTTGTTTTCCTGCCTAGTCTTTCTTGCCCGCTTACATTTTATTATGTTAGAAAGTATTGTAAAACACAAAAGTAAATAAGAGGACAATGTGGGGAAGGGGAGAGGGAGAAGAAAAGTGAGGAAAGAGAGGGAAAGAAAAAGAAAAAGAAAAGCATTGACTTCCGACTCTCTCTGTTACAGTAGAATAAGGCATTAACAACAGATCACAAGTTTTTGCTTTTCCATAATAGTATGAACACATCAGTGGTGGTATTCAGAAACTTTTACTACCGGTTCTGTGGGCGTGGCTTGATGGGCGTGGCCACATGACTGGGTGGGCATGGCTTTTTTTGCAGCCCCCACCCATTTTGGGGGACTTCTTAGCCACAGAGGAGCCTCTGGTGGGGAGGCGTTTTTGCTCCCCTAAGGCTCCTCTGGGGCTCTGGAAGGCAAAAAATGGAGGAGGCTGAGTTCCTCCCTCCATTTTTTGCCTTCCTGGGCCTCAGCAAGGGGAATCCCAGTACAGCTGATCTTATCTACAGCTGATTATCGGGAGGGGAAAAAAAGAAATACATACCTTAGGCGAATGTCAGGCAGGCGGGCGAGGTGAGCGAGCATCGGGCAGGAGGGCGATCGGGTGGGGGGCGTGGCCAGCCAGAACTTACTACCAGTTCGGCGACCCACACCAAATTCTTGCTACCGGTTCATCCGATCCGTTGCGAACCGGCTGAATACCACCACTGAAACACATCATTTATATAAAGATCTATCAATCTAATCTGTAAAACCCAGAATGGAAGTTTCATTCTTCTCCACCTCAAGCACAAAGTTCAGAAGCGGTTTCCATGTGGAAACAAAAGTACTTATGTTCTTTTTTTTAATCGAGGTAGTGAGTTTTGCCATTTCAGCCAACTCCATCAACCTCTGCAACTGTTCTTCCATAGTAGGAATCGAAGTGTCCTTCCATTTTTATGTATTTCAATAGTCTTGCTGCCATCAACATATATAGTAACAAAATTCCCTTTTTTTTCTCCAGTTCTTTTTCCGCTAGACCCAAGAGGAAAAGTTCTGGTTTCATTTTTATCTCCATTTTCAGGATTTTCTGTATTTTCTGGATTTTCTGTGCCGTCACTAAACAAATGATTGTAACTTGAGAACTACCTGTGGAGGCAATGAAGAGAGCATGTGAAAAGACAAGCTTACATGGCATGGAGCTCAACGTGCCAAAACTAGCAATCATTAATTTGAACAAGAGAGAATTAGAGGAAGGAAACGTAGGGACAAAACCAAAGTTTTAATCACTTTTACAGAGAAACGGAAGGAAAAGGATATCTGTTAAAGCCAAACTTCTGTTAGATCAGAAATTTTAACAAGAGCAATTTTGTGCACAATATAGGCAAATATTATGTACATTATGCAAACTGTGTAGCCTAACTATGCAGAGTGATTTTGTAATTTATTTTAACTTACTAATTTTGCATCACCCAGGTAACGTTTCTATAAAATATGAAGTCTAGTTTTTTTCTATTGCATCCAGAGACAGATGACAGGGTGTCTGTAAAACAGAAGGCTTACTGTATATAATTGAACAAAAGCTATCCTGAAAAATATACATACAGCAATTCCTTGATGCAATTGCTATTGTATCCAGCCAGCTTTATCTTATTATTTCCAGTTCTTCCAAGGTTTTGGGGGCAGAAAGCCTTACTCCTGGGCATGACATAAGAAAAATTAGATGGCACACAAAAGATGGTAATTCCTTCTTCCCAAAACTGTTTTTTTCCCCTTTCAAACAGCAAACCTGACTCTGGATCCAAGCACAGCTCACCCCCAGCTGTACGTATCTCCAGATTTGAAAAGCGTGAGATGGAAAGCCATGAAACAGCAAGTGAACACCAGTCCTCTGAGATATGAACTTATGGCCAGTGTCCTAAGCCACGAGAGCTTTAGCTCTGGGAAGCTTTGCTGGGAGGTGGAGGTGGTGGAGGAAGGGGAGTGGTGGGGGGTAGGAATTGTTAGGGAGTCTGCAAACCGGAATGGGCCCATTGTCCTTCAACCAAGCGGAGGTTACTGGGGAGTGCAGCGAATTGACGGGCAGCACCAAGCCATCACTCATCCCAGGACAAATTTGTCACTGAGTCATTCGCCGAAAAGGATCCAAGTTTCTCTGGACTATTCACAAGGCCTCATAGCATTCTTTGATGGCGACACGAATGCTGAACTCTTCACTTTTCCTAAAGCAAATTTTGCTGGAGAGAAGATTCACGCTTGGTTCGTGATCTATAAGTGGAATGGACAGCTTCTCCTCCATCCATGAGATGGTGGAGCAAAGGGGTCATCATACTGAAGATTTTCAGACTACCTTCAGCACTCCTCCATTCTTTGTGTTTCTCCATGCACACCATTGTCATGGGTGTCTTTGATTTCCTTTGGCCTTCCTTTCCCCTTTTGATTTAGAAGACAACTGCGTTATCTTCTAAATCAGGCTGTCAGGATTTCGACACTTAACCCCATTTAAATCACGAGTCTCTAGCCAAACTCCAAAAAGATTTATTGGGAATTAACATGTCCGGCACTGCCTGGGTGTAGCCAACTCTGAGACACATAATTCATTGTCACCCTTGACCCTGGTTTCCCCCCACCCCCTGGGTGTATCATAATTCATATTCTCCAATGGGACACAACCATAGCCAAGAGTCATCAATCATGTTCTCCAGTTAGAATTACGTGCGCCAGAAACTTCAGTCACCTAGTTACTATCTTTGAAAATATGTATGGAGTGCAAGCTGCCCACTGCTTCCCCGTCCCATTTTGTTGGCAACTCACAGAAATAGAATATGAGTTGACACAGGGGTGTCAAACTCACGGCCCATGGGTCTGATGCGTCACATGCTGGCCCCACCCCCACCCAGTTTAGCAAAGGGGAAAAAAGTCCCGATATGTCATGTGATGCTGCCGTGACGTGAGTTTGACCCCCCTGTTCTAAATCAAAGGTCTCCTACTACCTTACCTTCCTCATCTCTCCCAATGCCACCCCTAGCCAGCTAACCAGAGTCAAATATTTTAGGGATGAAAAAAAATCCCAGATTTTTTCAAACATTCAAACAACAAAAATCAACAGATCCACAGAGATTAAAACACAGGGGGGGAAATGGATATTTCTGGGAAAGACCAGCAAAGGATAACTCTAGGATCAGTAGGATATTTTGAAAAGAAAGCGGATGTTTTAAGAGAGAACCACACCAATGTACTTCCATGAGTCAGATTGCTATGGAAGCATCTTAGATGCCTTTTAAGTCTTCACACAATGTTTGCTTCTGGCAGCGTGGAAGCTTCTAAATAAAATATGGGGATGTGATTTTGATTTTCAATTACAAAGGAAAACCCGAACTCTCAGATTCGGGTTTGCCCAGATGCACCAGTCTGATTTCTCTAATAAATTCTTACCTGGATGAACTTTGTTTCTGAGTGCTGAATGAAATGGGGAGTTTCGTTGGAATGCTGACAACTTCGTTTTCTCAGGGCCATCTACTGCCTCTACTTTCTTCCACTAATCTCTGAATTTGGGGGCTCAGCAAGGCATTTTCTAAATTCCTCTTTCAGTGCTTTTTACTATTACCCTTCGGCCAAAAGAGAAGAAATAATTGAGCCCGCTGTCCAATTATCTAACATTCAGAACATCAAAGGAAAAGGGCTAAAACCATGTCTCATTTTTAGCAAGTTGTGGAAAACCAACCATGAGTTTTGAGCAATAAATTATGATTGTAAAACTCTGTCTTAGCAGGACACATCAAGTTGTTTACTGTGAATTGGAAGGAACCTATGACCATATGGAATTCACCCGTTATGAATAATGCCAATTAATGAGATCTATAAGGCCCAAAACCTCATGCCATTTCAGTGGGTCAAGAATAGATGAAACTGAGATCTTTTCTAATAATTTGGAATCTGGAGACAAAAATCACTTTTTCTTATCTTCTCTGAGCAACCCAAAATTAGGAAAGTCTGGAAATTGTTGTAGACTCATTGGAAGACAAAGAATTCTCTTTTGTTTCCCTAATTAACTTGACAAAGTGTGTTAGGCAGTTATTATCATCATATCTGGAACTTCCTGACACAATTCTACACATTAATCACTCATTGGTTCTGGGAGGTGTATTTACACCATACTCAGCAAAAGCCCTTAGTTCTTTGGTGTAGACCAGGAGTGTCAAACTGGATTTCTTTGAGGGCCAGATCAGCATTGTAGTTCCCCTCAGTGGATTGGAAGGGGGGAAAGTGGTGGAGAGATGGGACAGATGCCTCCTGCAGCACCCTGCCAGCCAAAACAGAGGTTAGGGCGCACGTGGCTCCCCGCAACACATTTTCGGCCGCCCTGGCCTCCTGCAGTGCTCTCCAGGCTGAAAATTGGCCATACAAGGGCCCCAGAAAGCCCCTGCATGGTCCGTTTTCGGCCTCCCCAGCCTCCTGGACAAAAATGACCACCCTCTTTTGACCAGCAGAGGCACTGCGGGCTGGTCCTTTGATATTTCTAGGCCGGCCCCACAGACCAGATTTAAACACCCTGCAGGCCAAATCCGATCCACGGGCCTTGAGTTTGACACCCCTGGTATAGACCTTTTTCCTGTTTTTCTTGTAGGTACCCAAACACAGTTAAAGTGTCCCCTGACTCTCATGATCAGAGCTTAATTATACGTTTCCTACACTGAATTTAATGGGGAAAAACACATTTTCCATGTTGCATATAACTCCTGTAGGGAATTCATTGGTTATAAGTTGAAGGCCATCAGCCCAGATGACTTTAAAACAGATTAGGCAAATTCCATGAGCAGGACAGCGAAACAGAACTATTGTATTGCCTAGATGTTGGATGAGGAGCGGGGAAATCCATTCATTCTCCCTCAGGCCAAACTACCTCATAGGATTGTTGTGACAAGAGGAGGGAGCAATAAGTACGTCACTTTGAGCTTCTGTTACAAAAGGTACAATAATGGTGACATAAAAAATAAAATGGATCTTAGAATGTTCTTCTTCCTCCTCCTCCTCCTCCTCCTCCTCCTCCTCCTCCTCCTCCTCCTCCTCCTCCTCCTCCTCCTCCTCCTCCTCCTCCTCCTCCTCCTCCTCCTCCTCCTCTCCTTCTTCTTTCTTCTTCTTCTTCTTCTTCTTCTTCTTCTTCTTCTTCTTCTTCTTCTTCTTCTTCTTCTTCTTCTTCTTCTTCTTCTTCTTCTTCTTCTTCTTCTTCTTCTTCCATCTTCCTCCTCCTCCTCCTTCAACAATGTAGTTGTGAGTCATTAGGGGCTCATCACCATATCCTGGGATGATTCATTCTGTTGCATAGGAGATGTGCCACCCACAACTCCTTCCAACTACTTTCCTAATCCAGACACCTGACTTCTTCCTCAAGAATTGCGGTAAACACTTGCAACTGAGCTTACAGAAACAGGATGAGAAATAAAGAGCAGAAATGGCTACCTCCATGTCTGAATCCGGCTAAAAGCACCTCTCAGCTAACTATCCTATGGGCAACTTCAAGCACCAATTCACTCCTGATGATTGTAACTAAGGAATAAGCTGGTCTTCTATCCCACTTGGGCAAAAATTGTTTACTGACTTGGAGGCTGGTTTTGTAAAACCAGTTACACAATTGTATCAGACTGGCTGTTTGAAGAACCTCAAAGAACCATCACTTCCTCTTGCGAAGACTATAAAACTTGCTACCAGCAAAAAACAAACAAACCCAAAAGTTCTAAAAGATGGATGAAGATGGATATATGAGTATAGATCCAAGTAAGAGAGACCATCCCTTGCCAGCCATTAAAGGAAAGAAAGGTAATATCTTACAGCTACTTATTTTTCTTTTTTTTACTCTGCATATTGGCACTAAGGATTTTTTTAAAAGGGAAAGTGTAGAAAAGGGTGAAAGTGAATCTAGTCCCTATTGTTCCTGGGGGGAGGGGGAATTACATTTCTTAAATGTCATTTTTGTTTAACAGAGAACACTTTCCTTGATTATCTACATGTCTTTTGCTTTAAATTCTTTCTGTATATCTAGCAATTATGCGAGGGAGGGAGAGGGAGGGAGTGTTTGGTCTAGTGGTTAAGGCAGCAGACCAGGAACCAGAAACAATGAATTCTAGTTCTGCCTTAGCCATAAAAACCAGCTGGGGGATTTTGGGCTGGTCACTTTCTCTCAGCCTAACTCACCATACAGAGTTGTGGTTGGGGGGAAAATAGGAGGAAGAAGGAGTATTACATATGTTCTCCTCCTTGAGTTGTTTATAAAAATAATAAAGGCAGGATATTAAATAAATGTATAAATTATATCTAGAAGCTAGAGACTAAAATAGAGAGGTTGACTGGCTGGCAGGATAAACAACTGAGCTTTTAAAAATGGCAATAAATCTCATTTCGTACAATGGGACAAAATTCTGGAAAGATAAAAACCATTTTTAAAGTTTACAGAATTACAGAATGTCTGAGTTGGAATGGAACCTGGAGGTTTTGTTTTCTAATCCACTTCCTGCTTAAGCAGAAGATCCTATACGATGACAGAGAAATGGTTCTTCAATCTCTTCCCACAACGTCTGTTCCGCTAATTAAATTGTTCTGACAGGAAATTTCTCCTTAATTCTGGGATGGATCTCTCTCTGATAAGCTTCCATCCGTTATTTGCCCTCAGGTGCATTGGGGAATAGGTCGATCCCCTCTTCTCTTGACAGCCCCTCAGATTGAATAGAAGAGAAGAGAATGGAGCTGGAAGGGACCTTGGAGGTCTTCTAGTCCAGCCCCCTGCTCAAGCAGGAGAACCTCCTATACCACCTCAGACAAGTGACTGTCCAGTCTCTTCTTAAAAACCTCCAGTGTTGCAGTACCTATGATTTCTGGAGGCAAGCTGTTCCACTGGTTAATTGTCCTCACTGTTAGGAAGTTTCTCCTTAATTCCAGGTTGCTCTTTGATTAGTTTCCAACCATTATTTCTTGTTCTGCCCTCTGGTGCTTTGGCAAACAATTTGACTGTTTCCTAGTATGATTTGATTATTGATTGTACCCTATGACTATCATTAAATATTGTACGTTATGATTCTTGATTCATATCTTTTCTTTATGTATACTGAGAGTATTTACACCAAGACAAATTCCTTGTGTGTCAAATCACACTTGGCCAATAAAAGTATTCTATTCTATGTCATACCAGGGCAAAGCAATAGACGCAATCTACATAGACTTCTGTAAAGCCTTTGATTCAGTGGTACACGACAAACTACTCCTAAAAATAAAATCCTATGGTATCTCTGGACAACTGAATAACTGGATAGAAGCATTCCTGGCAAACAGACAACAAATGGTCAAAATTGGGAGCGTCCTATCAAATTCTGTACCTGTCAATAGTGGTGTCCCCCAGGGCAGTGTTCTAGGACCAACTCTCTTCATACTCTACATAAATGACCTCTGTGATCATATTAAGAGCAATTGCGTTCTTTTCGCTGATGATGTAAAGCTGTTCAATACCACAGACAATACTGCTACCCTACAAAAAGATCTTGACTATGTATCAGAATGGTCAAACAAATGGCAACTTCAAATCTCAACAAATAAATGCTCTGTCTTACATATTGGCAAAAAAAAAAATCAGAAAATAAAATACAAGCTGAATAGTCAAGATCTTGTTGATGACCCAAGCTCTGTAAAGGACCTTGGAATACTCACCTCTAATGATCTAAGTGCTAGAGCCCACTGCAACTACATAGCCAAAAAGGCATTAAGAGTTGTTAACCTAATCCTACGTAGCTTTTTGTCTGGTAATATCACACTACTAACCAGAGCATACAAAACATTTGCTAGACCAATACTCGAATACAGTTCATCAGTCTGGAACCCACATTACATATCTGATATTAGCACAATTGAGAAAGTCCAGAAATATTTCACAAGAAGAGTTCTCCACTCCTCTACTCGTTGTATAATACCTTATGCCACCAGACTTGAAATTCTAGAACTAGAAAACCTTGAATTACGCCGTCTTCGGTCTGATTTAAGCATGGTATATAAAATCATACATTGCAATGTCCTACCTGTCAATGAATACTTCAGCTTCAACCATAACAACACAAGAGCACACAATAGATACAAACTCAAAGTTAACCGCACCAAACTTGATTGCAGGAAATACGACTTCAGCACCAGAGTGGTCAATGTCTGGAATACTCTACCCGACTCTGTAGTTTCTTCCCCAAACCCCAAAAACTTTAACCTTAGACTGTCTACTATTGACCTCACTCCTTTCCTAAGAGGTCTGTAAGGGGCGTGCATAAGCGCACCAACGTGCCTACCGTCCCTGTCCTATTGTTTCTTATTCTTCTTTTATTTTTCTTATATGTACCCATTTCATGTATTCACAACTATGTATACACTTATACTTATTATCTTGTAAACAATTGGCAAATCAAATAAATAAAAAAATAAAAATAAATAAAATCGTATGACAACTTGTCATGCCAGTGGAAGTTTTTACAGAATGAATTTCCGATATTAAGTTTCCTTCTCTTCCTGGCACAGCACTGTATAAAGTGTTTGGTTTCTTGTTTTGGAAAATGTGCTTCAGAGAAATCAAGTAATCCCATTCTTGCCCCATCAAATTATCTACAGTATTGTTTTCCTCTTTCTCTATCACCTAATGATCCAGTAATCTTAGATGAAAAAGAAAGTAAAGAAAAGTGGAAGAAAAGGAATACAGATTCACATCCCTATGACCATAGATCTCTCAAGATAAACTTGTTTTCTTTGAGATTATAATTTCATCTATGTGGGAGGAAGAGAAACTTGCAAAAAAGTTAGTTTCTTTTTCTGGTCATTTCTACTATACTTTTTAAAAATAGCAGATTGTAGGGAAGAATGCATATCAAGAACATAATTGACTTCTCCCACATTTGTAATAGTCTAATTTGTCTTCCTCCATGTGAGTGGAAAATGAAGTTACTGTGTCCCATGATGGACTTTGCTGGCGCTGGCTGGAGAGAAGCTCTGAGTGGGAAATTCCAGCAGATTCACCTCTGTTCCAATATTTGTGTGGTGTCTTCTTAGGGTGGGTTTGCTTTCTCCTGTAGGGCAGATGGTTAGGGTTAGGGTTTTTTCATCTGCCTTTATAGGTAGTCCTCAACTTACAGCAGTTTGCTTAGTGACCATTCAAAGTTACAGTGGCACTGAAAAAAAAGTGACTTATGACCATTTTTCACACTTAAAAACTGTCACAGCATCCCCCTGGTCATGTGATCAAAATTCGGATGCTTGGCAACTGGCTCATATTTATGACGGTGGCAGAGCTCCAGGGTCACGTGATTCCCCCTGGATGACCTGACAAGCAAAGTCTATGGGGAAGCCAGATTCACTTAACAACTGCAGTTTTTAACATTTAAGAATTGTGGCAACAAAGGTCATAAAATGGGGCCAAATTCACTTAACAAATGTCTTGCTTAACAACAGAAATGTTGGGCTCGATTGTGGCCGTAAGTCGAGGACTACTTTTATATTGTAAAGGGCTGCAGCTATTTTTATTGCGGACACCCAGTGTCAGCCTTGTGACAAAGAGAAATACAGCTGGGGGAATCCACCAATCGTCTTCCATTGCTGGTCTCTCCTTAACACTTTAAGGACAGACCCCTCCACCTGTCTCATTCCTGGGGCTTGGAAATCTGGACAGCAAATTTTAGGCTAGCAGAAGGACAGGTGCGTGCAGGTGAACAGAGCCATTTGGCCATGCCCTAGATTAGAAGATATCTCTCCTAGGAAAGATCGAAAGCACTCATACCTCATCCCCTTAATTTTCTTTGAGAAGCTGCATCTGTCTACAATACCTCAACTTTGTAGAATCTGAACTCAGGACAGTAAGGTCCGGGCCATGGGTAACGAAGCAAAACGTCCCCCTCTCTGGAATCATTCTATGCTCTGTAAAATTATCCTCCCACACTCCAAGCCAAGAACCACAGGTCACTCTTTGGGCCCCTGAGATCTAATTTTTGTCACTCTCTTATCACTGGCTCATATGTCACATAAAGCTTTTCCAAAATATGTGTAAACAGGTAAGCTATTTAACGCTGAGTTGGGAAGGTTGGTTGCAATTTTTTTTAAGAAAAAGCTTCTCTGGATGAATGGTGGTAGTGTTTTGTTATTGTTGTTGCCTTACTCACTTCATGCTTCCAGGTACACACAACAGTGTACACAGCACCCCTGCCAGTTTCCCCCCCGCAACTGAAATATCCCTTTAAGGTAGACTGGGCTGAGAGAGGGAATATGATCGGCCCATAGTCACGAAGTAAATTCCTGTGGGTTCAGGTGGATTTCAACCTGCTCAAGAACTTTTATGTTACAATACCTAATTTATTTATGGCATATCATACATGGGCTAGCCATATATATTAGCATTTCACCTGGACTAGTAAAACATAATACAATATTAATATCAAAATGTCATACTTTGGCTAATGCATCTCAATGGAAGATGATGCAATGGAGTGTTAAATGTGATTGGCAGGCATTTGCCAAGCTAAGCATAATTTTCAAAAACAGCCTCCCCCTATGCCTGAAGAGAAATGTTTTCGATCAGTGTGTACTACCTGCTCCAACTAATGCCGGAAAAACATGGATGCTAATCTCACAATCGATACAAAGGCTAGGAGTGGCACAAAGAGCCACGGAAAGATACATGCTCATCATCACAAGACAAGATAGAAAGACTTGCACATGGACTAGAGAACAAACGGAAGCATACGATGCCATCAAGAGAGTAAAAGAAATGAAATGGAAATGGGCTGGTCCCATAGCAAGACAGACTGATGACAGGTGGACCAAGGCAGTCACAGAATGGATCCCACTTGATAAAAAGCATCCACGAAAGAGACCTAAAAGAAGATGGATCAATGAGATCAGCAAGTATTGCGGGCCCAATTGGCAAAAGAAAACTCAGGACCATATTGGTTGGAAGCATGCGGAAGAGGCTTTGGTCCTGCGGTGGATAGACAATGGCTAAAATGGTGGTGATGATGATGATGAAGAAGAAATGTCAGAAGGGTTTTTTTTAAAGTTTTTCTTTATTAAACAAATAAACAAACAACCTTTTTACATTAAAAAGGTTGAACATGGTACAGTTTTCCTAACATCAATCATTGTCTTTACTTTGCTAAATTCAGTAATATTACATAATTTCCATCTATGCACTTTAAATATACATATAGTCATTCCTTGTTCTCATAGATCTTCCTCGTCTCTAGCCAACCAGAAAATTTATCCCATGTTTTATAATATTCCGAATCCTCCTTATTTTTTTAGTTCTTTTTTTTAATTTATCCATTTCTGCGCATATTGTAATTTTCCTCAATATTTCCGATTCATTTGGAATATCTTTATTTTTCCAATTCGTTGCATATGCCAACCTTGCTGCCGTAATTACATGGATCATTAAGTACATATTTTCTTTATCATATTTCCTAATGTTAATTCCTAATAGAAAGAGCTCAGCCCTATGTTGTATTTTAATTCTACACATAAGAAACATCAAAAGTTTAAATACCAATATCTAGGCCAGAGGACTCCAAATTGGCAACTTGAAGACTTGTGAGCTTCAATTCCCAGCATTCTGGGAGTTGAAGTCCACAAGTCTTCAAATTGCCACGTTTGGGGACTCCTGGTCGAGGCCATTGAACCATTGAAACACAGCATCGTTTATATTTTTTTAAAAATAAGATACTGGATCAGCTTACAGCTGGTCACGATGTGATCTAGAGTTTGATGTGGGTCCCCGCAGTCACACTGAGGGGAGAATACTGCACCCCATTTATACAGAGAGTCCCGGCAGACGCCATGTGAGGTGTAAATCCTATTCAGGATTGTCCATAGCTGAGGGGATAGTTCAAAATCTGGCACCTTTTTTGTGGGGTCGTTTATATGTCTTCCTACGCCTGGGCGTTCAGTCACCTACCTTTCAGTCACCTACCCACCTTTCCATTGGGAATCGATGTTTAAGTTACAATACTTGATGTAAATTAAGGAACGGATGATGAACTTCACAATTCCCTTCTAATCCCAGATCCTCCGAGGAACCTTCTCCTGTGGAAAATTTTGTTTGGCCTTTCGACTGTAGGAAATGTGGTCCTGGCTGTGCTTTTGATTGTTCTCATTCTTCCAGGTAAGAAATGTTCTGCTTTGTTCCTTCAACCTGTCATCGTTCTCTCCTGCTACCATATAGATGTGGTGGCACAGTGGTTAGAAGGCAGTATTTCAGGCTGGCTCTGCTCACTGCCGTAAGTTCGATCCTGACTGGCTCAGCCTTCCATCCTTCTAAGGTGGGTAAAATGAGGACCCAGATTGTTGTGGGGCAATAGGGTGACTCTGTAAACCGCTTAGAGAGGGCTGTAAAGCACTGTGAAATGGTATATAAGTCTAAGTGCTATAAGTACAACTCATCTGCTAAACAGGAATGATGCAGATAAACAATGTGTCAGCCTTGGAAGCCATTTTTCTCTTGGATGCTTTGAGGCTGCCACATTCAGTGCCTGGGAATTTGGGAGGGGGTATTTCATGGCGGGGTAGAAGATTAGACACAACAACATTCTTTCTCAGAGAGTCAAGGACCTGTTGCCCTGCACCTGGAGGGGAGTGAGTGGAGGGATGTCTCCAGTTGGGACGAAGAAATGATTGGGCCATGTGATGGACTGATGGATGCAGGGGATGGATCTTTAATTTTTTGGGGGAAAGGGAAAACCCAGAACTCTCAGATTCGGCTTTTCCCAGATGTGCCAATATGACACTGTAATAAAATGGACCTTTGAGGAAATATTTGTCTTGGAGTTTATTGGTTTGGAGTTGGTTAGTTGGAACGCTGCCATAATGATGGTTTAAGATTATTTCTACTACTCAGGTAATATTTTTAGCACAGTAGCACAATTTGCCCTCAATACAGGTAGCCCTTGACTTATGACCACTTGGTTGGTGATCATTCATTGCTATGACAGACCTTCCTGGAGCTATTTACGACCGTTTTGAAGTTTGGACAGCCCCTTCCCCCCAAGTCATGTGGTTGGATTTGGGCGCTTGGCAACTGGCCCACCTTTATGGCTTTTTGCAAGATCCTGTGGTCAGGTGACCACCATTTAAGACGTTATTGGTTGGAAATTCGCATTTACTTCCAGTTTCCAGAAAAAAAATGTCTATTGTCTTCATGGTTGCAGCACACACACAAAAATCATGAAATCAGGCACAATCATATGATGACCCATTTAATGACCTCATTGACCCAACACCAAAATTTGGGCTCAACTGCAGTCATATGTTGATGGCTACCTGCATGTACTCCAATGAATGTTCTAAGATATACTGGATGATCAGAAAATATAGCGAGAACATCACAGCACTTTATGTTTTTCCCATCCCATTTGCTGAAATGCAACTGCACAGATCTGAATAGACTCTCAATATGCAATCCATCAGTCCGAGTGAATATACATATATATTCTCATACAGCCATCCAGCCCACTTACAACAGAGCCAGTTTTTGAGCCAATTTGTGAATCAAATTGAAGACAGAGGTGGTATTCAGCAGTTTCCGATCAGTTCTGGAGAACAGGTAGAGGAAATTTTGAGTAGTTCAGGGAACTGGCAAATACCACCTCTGACTGGCATCTGTTCTCTGCCTCCTGGGTCCCAGCTGATTGGCACAGGAGAACAGAGCTGGAAAGCAGGTTAGTGGGGTGGGAAGGGAATGGGGATTTTGCAGTATCCTTTCCCTGCCACGCCCACCAAGCCACACCCACCAAGCCACACCACGCCCACCAAGCCACACCCACAGAACCGGTAGTAAAAGAATTTGAATCCCACCACTGATTGAAGATTAATCATAATAACAATCCTAGACAAATGTAGTTTGCAATGTTTTGCTCTTATTCATAGGGCTTTTATTTTTAAAATAACTCTTTAAACCAACAACAAAACCTACAAGATTCCAATGTTTTCTATTTAGTGGAGGCGTTTGTTTTGTGAACCAGGATAAATGATCTTGGATGGCATCCAGGCTCTAAAGTTGACTTATTTCTTAAGGTTCACAGAATGCCGGTCTTCCGAATCATCTATTGAAGCCAATCCCCAGCTGCGTCAAGAATTGTATTCCTTGCGGATCAGCTAAGGACAGTGTAACAGGTAAGGCCTGCCTTTTCCAGCATACACTAAAATGGGATGCTTTCCATCTCCACTTTCAAAGAGATGCAGCATAAAAGTTCATAAACAGGTAGCCCTTGACTTATGACCACAATGGAGCCCAAAATTTCTGCTCTTAAGTGAGACATTTCTTAAGTGAGTTTTGCCCCATTTTACGAACTTTCTTGCCATCGTTGTTGAATGAATCTGGCTTCCCAAATAGGCTATTAGTTAAATGTGATCATATTATTGCTAGAATAATTTGCTAAATGTAAATAGGATGAATATTATTTTGTTTGTACTAAAATGAGATTAGAAAGGTGTTGAGGTAATTCCCTGTTAGGTAATTCCCTGTTAGGAGAATGAGCACACACAGGGAGATGTAGTGAGAGTGGTGAAGAATAACACACAACCAGCACACAGATACACTGCTATCATCTTCCATCCATTTGCCAATGATACATGTTGCTTACTCATAGACATCTTTACAAACCTCTCTCTATCTTTGGTAATGCACTGCGATGCTCCACTATCAACAACCCACAAATCATGGTTTACAGTTGAATTGCTAGACATAGCTAAATTAACATTCTTCTTTGCCTTCTGGTGATTACCAGTATCTTGTCGTTTTCCCTTCTTACAGAATCTAGCTATATGTCCCCTAGCCCCACAAGAAAAACATTTCCTAACAGTATAGGCAGTTGAACACAAATCCTCCTCTTGTGGTTATTCTTTCCTCAGTTGGTCCCTATCCAGCCGTTTTCTTGCCTCTTCTAACAACCTTCCAGTTCTGTCAGTCAATGTCGGTTTATCTCTGGGCAGTGAAGATATGTAATCATCATAACTTTCATCCAATGAGGAAAGAATGATGTAAACTTGATGCAGCTCTGAAAATATCAGTTCCTTTTCATGTAGCTCTTGAAAAGTTCTTTTCATGAAGTTCAAATGAGCTAACATATCTCCACCTTTCAGAAGATGTGCTCTAAACAGTTTACATGTAAGATGTATGTGTGCACCTACACTGTCAGGAACATAAATCCTCTTCAAATTCTCCCAACACCTAGCAGCAGACTCTTTCCACGAATATGGACAAGCTGCTGGTCACTCAGTGTTAGTCCAATTATACAAAGAGCTCGTTCATTGTTCTGTTTAAAGTCAGCAAGTTTCTTGGCATCATCCTCATTTTCTGGATCCCAAGCATTTACATCCGGTGGGTCTTGAACTACATTCCATAAACCTTCTTTACGCAGAAGTAGACTGCACTTCATAGACCAGGATATATAGTTTGTTCCATACAACCGGGTTATCAGTGATAGACTTGTTCAAGTGTCTTGTGCCATCTTTACCAGGACAGTAAACCACAATTACAGTAAAGAGCTGTCTGTATACAATACTGTGTATTCACACTAACTCTCAGTTATCTGAGCCAGGTATGGCCTGGGCCCATAACCAGTGTTTAGGTAATTCCCCGTTAGGAGAATGAGCACACACAGGGAGATGTAGTGAGAGTGGTGAAGAATAGCACACAACCAGCACACAGATACACTGTATAGTAAAAATGTAGTTTTTTACTTCCAGTAAACAGCTAAGCGAAGTTCAACAAAATAGTCCAAGTCATTCACGGTTAAAGCAGTCAGTTTTCAGTCCAGGGATAATCCAATAACAAAGTCCAGTATCAAAAACAGTTCAGTAAATAGACTCACATCAAATCCAAGAATAACGACGATCAGTAACAGTCAATAAGGAAAAATGCAGGAACAGCAACACTCTCAACAACAGGACAAAACAACCCAGGTTACTGGCTTCATCTTATGGCCGTTTGAGGAACCACACCCAAATACAATTTATAGCATTCCCTTAAAGAGACAGTATTAAAATGTCTATCCTGGTTTATATGTTTTCCAACTCAACTGTTAGGTGACTTACATTCCTAACAAAAGGGACTTTGTTTTAAACATGCTAGTGGCACAGCTAAGAACTAAAAAGGGGATAACCAAGAGGGAATATAAATTAACATGAATTTATGAATGGTTATATATAATTTGTTAAACACTGCAAATACAACTAGTCATATATATTCATAATCAAAAGTGATCTTAAGAATATAGAGATTGATATAAAAACAACATATAGGAATTTGGAATAACCAGGATACATAATTTGTATTAATATTAATTATTAAGTTAACAGTTTTGATATGAAATTATTGTCATGTTTGAAAGGCTCTGAGGAGGAAGCAGAATCAGAGGCAGAGGCAGCAAAGAACAACTATGATTTGAAATTATATTGAAATTAAACTCTTGGATGTAATTGTCTATAATTTCTTGGCTAAATTTACTTTGCTCCCAGGGCTCCCAGTTAGAAAGCCTTCATCTAATAATTAGCTAAGATATTTTTTTTTAAGCCAACTTACTTTTCTTGAGTATTCGCCTCCAGGTTTTCCAGGGATTAAAGAAACTAACTTATTTTTTCCCCATCATTGGAATAGGGCTTTTATTTTATTTTATTATTTTTTTTGAAAAAGATAGAGCTACCAGTTGGGTGAGCAAGCCTCTTCGCCTTTTAGAAGATATAATTTTAGCATAACTTGACCACCAGTTACAATATTTATTATTAATTAAATAAACCAGGTGGCCTGAGAAAGTTGGCAATTCCTTCTCCCTCAGCAACTTTTCTTTCTTCCACACAGCACATCTGACTCTGGATCCAAACACAGCTAGTCCCAACCTCTACGTATCTGCTGATTTGAAAAGTGTGAGATGGAAAGGCATGCAACAGCATGTGAATGCCAGTCCTCTGAGATTCGACGCTATGTCCTGTGTCATAAGCCATCAGAGCTTCAACTCTGGGAAGATATGCTGGGTGGTAGAGGTGGTGGAGGGAGGGGAGTGGTGGGGGGTGGGAATTGTAAGGGAATCTTCAAAAAGAAACTCGCCGATTCATTACGATAATAATGGGGGCTACTGGGGAATCCAGGGACATGGGGGACGGTATGACGCGATCACCCATCCCAGAACAAATTTGACAGTGTGCCATCCTCCGAAAAGGATCCGAGTTTCTCTGGATTATTCACAAGGCCTCATAGCATTCTTTGATGGCGACACGAATGCTGAACTCTTCACTTTTCCTAAAGCAAATTTTGCTAGAGAGAAGGTTCATGCTTGGTTCTTGATCGATAAGTGGAATGGACAGCTTCGCCTCCATCCATGAGATGATGGACCAAAGGGGTCATCATACTGAAGATTTTCGGACTACCTTCAGCACTCCTCCGTTCTTTGTGTTTCTCCATGCACACCAGTGTCATGGGTGTCTTTTGTTCAGGTAATTCCCCGTGAGGAGAATTAGCGCCTACAGGGAGACGTATTTGAGAGTAGTGTTTGAATAATACACACACAGCACACAGATACACTGTACAGTAAATGTAGGTCTTTTTACTTTCAATAAAGGTTTTAGGCAAAGTTCAAAAACAAGCAGTCCAAAGTCATTCACAGGTTAAATCAGTCAGTTTCCAATCCAGGAATAATCCAATAACAAAGTCCAGTGTCAAAAACAGTTCAGTAACAGACTTACATCAAATCCATGAATAACAGTCAATTAGGAAAAATGGAGGAACAGCAATACTTTCCAACAGAAGGAAAAACAGACTCACTGAGACACACTCTCTTCTGAGATTAAGACTAAGACAACCCAGGTTTCTGGCTCCATCTTATGGCCGTTTGAGAAATCATACCCAATTACACCTCCAGGACTCTCTTATAAATACAGTATTAAAATGTCTGTCCTGGTTTATATATTTCCAACCCAAATAGCTGTTAGGTGACTTACATTCCCAACATCTTGGACTTCCTTTGGCCTTCCTTTCCCCTTTTGATTTAGAAAACAACTGCATTATCTTCTAAATCAGGCTGTCAGGATTTCGACACTTAACCCCATTTAAATCACGAGTCTCTAGCCAAACTCCAAAAAGATTTATTGGGAATTTACATGTCCGGCACTGCCTGGGTGTAGCCAACTCTGAGACACATAATTCATTGTCACCCTTGACCCTGGTTTCCCCCCACCCCCCTGGGTGTATCATAATTCATATTCTCCAATGGGACACATCCATAGCCAAGAGTCATCAATCATATTCTCCAATTAGAATTACGTGCACCAGAAACTTCAGTCACCTAATCACTATCTTTGAAAATATGTATGGAATGCAAGCTTCCCACTGCTTCCCCCTCCCTTTCTGTTGGCAAATATTGTATGAGTTGACACAGGGGTGTCAAACTCACGGCCCATGGGTCTGATGCGTCACATGCTGGCCCCACCCCCACCCAGTTTAGCAAAGGGGGAAAAAGTCCCGATATGTCATGTGACGCTGCCGTGACGTGAGTTTGACCCCCCCTGTTCTAAATCAAAGGTCTCCTTCTACCTCACCTTCCTCATCTCTCCCAATGCCACCCCTAGCCAGCTAACCAGAGTCAAATATTTTAGGGATGAAAAAAAATCCCAGATTTTTTCAAACATTCAAACAACAAAAATCAACAGATCCACAGAGATTAAAACACAGGGGGGGGGAAATGGATATTTCTGGGAAAGACCAGCAAAGGATAACTCTAGGATCAGTAGGATATTTTGAAAAGAAAGCGGATGTTTTAAGAGAGAACCACACCAATGTACTTCCATGAGTCAGATTGCTATGGAAGCATCTTAGATGCCTTTTAAGTCTTCACACAATGTTTGCTTCTGGCAGCGTGGAAGCTTCTGAATAAAATATGGGGATGTGATTTTGATTTTCAATTACAAAGGGAAAACCCGGAACTCTCAGATTCGGGTTTGCCCAGATGCACCAGTCTGATTTCTCTAATAAATTCTTACTTGGATGAACTTTGTTTCTGAGTGCTGAATGAAATGGGGAGTTTCGTTGGAATGCTGACAACTTCGTTTTCTCAGGGCCATCTACTGCCTCTACTTTCTTCCACTAATCTCTGAATTTGGGGGCTCAGCAAGGCATTTGCTAAATTCCTCTTTCAGTGCTTTTTACTATTACCCTTCGGCCAAAAGAGAAGAAATAATTGAGCCCGCTGTCCAATTATCTAACATTCAGAACATCAAAGGAAAAGGGCTAAAACCATGTCTCATTTTTAGCAAGTTGTGGAAAACCAACCATGACTTTTGAGCAATAAATTATGATTGTAAAACTCTGTCTTAGCAGGACACATCAAGTTGTTTACTGTGAATTGGAAGGAACCTATGACCATATGGAATTCACCCGTTATGAATAATGCCAATTAATGAGATCTATAAGGCCCAAAACCTCATGCCATTTCAGTGGGTCAAGAATAGATGAAACTGAGATCTTTTCTAATAATTTGGAATCTGGAGACAAAAATCACATTTTCTTACCTTCTCTGAGTAACTCAAAATTACGGAAGTCTGGAAATTGTTGTAGACTCATTGGAAGACAAAGAATTCTCTTTTGTTTCCCTAATTAACTTGACAAAGTGTGTTAGGCAGTTATTATCATCGTATCTGGAACTTCCTGACACAATTCTACACATTAATCACTCATTGGTTCTGGGAGGTGTATTTACACCATACTCAGCAAAAGCCCTTAGTTCTTTGGTGTAGACCAGGAGTGTCAAACTGGATTTCTTTGAGGGCCAGATCAGCATTGTAGTTCCCCTCAGTGGATTGGAAGGGGGGAAAGTGGTGGAGAGATGGGACAGATGCCTCCTGCAGCACCCTGCCAGCCAAAACAGAGGTTGGGGCGCATGTGGCTCCCCGCAACACATTTTCGGCTGCCCTGGCCTCCTGCAGCGCTCTCCAGGCTGAAAATGGGCCATACAAAGGCCCCAGAAAGCCCTTGCATGGTCTGTTTTCGGCCTCCCCGGCCTCCTGGCCAAAAATGACCAGCCTCTTTTGACCAGCAGAGGCACCGCGGGCTGGTCCTTTGATATTTCTAGGCCAGCCCCATAGACCAGATTTAAACACCCTGCAGGCCAAATCCGATCCACGGGCCTTGAATTTGACACCCCTGGTATAGACCTTTTTCCTGTTCTTCTTGTAAGTACCCAAACATAGTTAAAGTGTCCCCAGACTCTCATGATCAGAGCTTAATTATATGTTTCCTATACTGAATTTAAAAGGGGAAAAACACATTTTCCATGTTGCATATAACTCCTGTAGGGAATTCATTGGTTATAAGTTGAAGGCCATCAGCCCAGATGGCTTTAAAACAGATTAGGCAAATTCCATGAGCAGGACAACGAAACAGAACTATTGTATTGCCTAGATGTTGGATGAGGAGCGGGGAAATCCATTCATTCTCCCTCAGGCCAAACTACCTCATAGGATTGTTGTGACAGGAGAAGAGAGGAATAAGTAGGTCACTTTGAGCTTCTGTTACAAAAGGCACAATAACGGTGACATAAATAGTAAAATGGATCTTAGAATGTTAGTTCATGAGCCACCCCCTAATGGCCTCTTTGGGAGATCAACTGCTAAACTATATCATTGCTGGTGATTTCCGTTTCTTCTTCTCCTTCTCCTTCTTCCTTCTTCCTTCTTCCTTCTTCTTCCATCTTCCATCTTCCTCCTCCCCCTCCCCCCCCCCGGAGTGGACTAACGATATGGGGGGACATAGGTAACTATGTGGAACCAGGATAAACAAAAAAAATCAATCATTTTGTTCTTCGTTCTTATTTAAAACTTGGCCTTCAGAGTTGGTGTGCAACTTGGAGAGATAGAAACAAATGAAACCCAAACATTTAGTTCCCAATGAAATATTGACACTCCTTTCCAATGGAAGGAGAGACTGATTGCCTGCAAAGGGGCTCCAAAGTTGTGTAAAACCTGTTATCTTAATGCACCTTCTTCAACAATGTAGTTGTGAGTCATTAGGGGCTCATCACCATATCCTGGGATGATTCATTCTGTTGCATAGGAGATGTGCCACCCACAACTCCTTCCAACTACTTTCCCAATCCAGACACCTGACTTCTTCCTCAAGAGTTGCGGTAAACACCTGCAACTGAGCTTACAGAAACAGGATGAGAAGTAAAGAGCAGAAATGGCTACCTCCATGTCTGAATCCGGCTAAAAGCACCTCTCAGCTAACTATCCCATGGGCAACTTCAAGCACCAATTCACTCCTGATGATTGTAACTAAGGAATAAGCTGGTCTCCTATCCCACTTGGGCAAAAATTGTTTACTGACTTGGAGGCTGGTTTTGTAAAACCAGTTACACAATTGTATCAGACTGGCTGTTTGAAGAACCTCAAAGAACCATCACTTCCTCTTGCGAAGACTATAAAACTTGCTACCAGCAAAAAACAAACAAACCCAAAAGTTCTAAAAGATGGATGAAGATGGATATATGAGTATAGATCCAAGTAAGAGAGACCATCCCTTGCCAGCCATTAAAGGAAAGAAAGGTAATGTCTTACAGCTACTTATTTTTCTTTTTTTTACTCTGCATATTGGCACTAAGGTCTTTTTTTAAAGGGGAAGTTTAGAAAAGGGTGAAAGTGAATCTAGTCCCTATTGTTCCTGGGGGGAGGGGGGATTACATTTCTTAAATGTCATTTTTGTTTAACAGAGAACACTTTCCTTGATTATCTACATGTCTTTTGCTTTAAATTCTTTCTGTATATCTAGCAATTATGAGAGGGAGGGAGAGAGAGAGAGTGTTTACTCTAGTGGTTAAGGAACCAGAAACAATGAATTCCAGTTCTGCCTTAGCCATAAAAACCAGCAAGGGGATTTTGGGCTGGTCACTTTCTCTCAGCCTAACTCACCATACAGAGTTGTGGTTGGGGGGAAAATAGGAGGAAGAAGGAGTATTACATATGTTCTCCTCCTTGAGTTGTTTATAAAAATAATAAAGGCAGGATATTAAATAAATGTATAAATTATATCTAGAAGCTAGAGACTAAAATAGAGAGGTTGACTGGCTGGCAGGATAAACAACTGAGCTTTTAAAAATGGCAATAAATCTCATTTCGTACAATGGGACAAAATTCTGGAAAGATAAAAACCATTTTTAAAGTTTACAGAATTACAGACTATCATAGTTGGAATGGACCTTGGAGGTTTTCTAATCCACTTCCTGCTTAAGCAGAAGATCCTATACAATGACAGAGAAATGGCTCTTCAATCTCTTCCCACAATGTTTGTTCTGCTAATTAAATTGTTCTGACAGGAAATTTCTCCTTAATTCTGGGATGGATCTCTCTCTGATAAGCTTCCATCTGTTATTTCCCCTCAGGTGCATTGGAGAATAGGTCGATCCCCTCTTCTCTTGACAGCCCCTCAGATTGAATAGAAGAGAAGAGAATGGAGCTGGAAGGGACCTTGGAGGTCTTCTAGTCCAGCCCCCTGCTCAAGCAGGAGAACCTCCTATACCACCTCAGACAAGTGACTGTCCAGTCTCTTCTTAAAAACCTCCAGTGTTGCAGTGCCTATGATTTCTGGAGGCAAGCTGTTCCACTGGTTAATTGTCCTCACTGTTAGGAAGTTTCTCCTTAATTCCAGGTTGCTCTTTGATTAGTTTCCAACCATTATTTCTTGTTCTGCCCTCTGGTGCTTTGGCAAACAATTTGGCCTCCTTTTCTTTGTGGCAGCCCCTCAGATACTGGAATACGGCTACCATGTCACCCCTAATTCTTCTTTTCTTTAGACTAGCCAGACCCAAAACCTGCAGCCGTTCTTCATGTTTTAATCTCCAGGCCTTTGATCATCTTAGTTGCTCTCACTGAACTTTTTCCAAAGTCTCAGCATCTTTTTTGTAGTATGATGACCAGAATTGGCTGCAGTATTCCAGGTGTGGTCTTATTAGGATTTTGTAAAGTGGCACTAATACTTCATGTGATGTTGATTCTATGCCTGTTTATACAACCCAGGATCGTATTAGCTTTAGAAAACGACTATCATGTCACCTAGTCCTTCTCTTTGTTAGATGAGACATTCCCAATTCCTGCTATCCTTCTTCATCTGTTTTATCTTTGTTGCTCTTCTCTGCACTCTTATCTAGAGTCGGAACATCTTTTTTATATTGTGGTGTCCGAAAACTGGAGCCAGTATTCCAGGTATGGTTTTTCTAATGTAGGATAAAGTGATACTAACCTTCATGTCATCTTGATGCTATCCCTTTGTTGATGCAGCCTAGGACTGTATTGGCTTTTTTGGCCGCTGCAGCACACTGCTGGCTCACATTTAAGTGGTGGTCTGGTAGGACTTCAAGATCCCACTCAGAGTTTGACACTCATCATACCAGTGAAACACTAATATTCCACTATTTTTATACTAGTGTATTACTGGTATGTATTGTCACCATGGTAATATTTATTTATTTATTTATTTATTTATTTATTTATTTATTTATTTATTTGTCAAGCGATTATAAGGTAACAGGTATAAGTATAAACATAGTTATGAATACATGAAATGGATACATATAAGAAAAATAAAAAGAAACAATAGGACTGGGATGGTAGGCATGTTGGTGTGCTTATGTACGCCCACTACAGACCTCTTAGGAAAGGGGTGAGGTCAATAGTAGACAGTCTAAGGTTAAAGTTTTTGGGGTTTGGAGAAGAAACCACAGAGTCAGGTTGAGTATTCCAGATGTTGACCACTCTGTTGCTGAAGTCATATTTCCTGCAATCAAGTTTGGTACGGTTTTCCTTGAGTTTGTATCGATTGTGTGCTCTTATATTGTTATGGTTGAAGCTGAAGTAATCATTGACAGGTAGGACATTGCAATATATAATTTTATGTACAGTACTTAGATTGGACCAAAGACGGTGTAGTTCTAGGTTTTCTAGGTGTAGAATTTCAAATCTGGTGGCACAAGGTATTCTGCAACAAGTAGAGGAGTGGAGAACTCTTCTTGTGAAATATTTCTGAACTTTCTCAACTGTATTAATATCAGATACATAATGCGGGTTCCAGACTGATGAGCTGTATTCAAGTATTGGTCTAGCAAATATTTTGTATGCTTTAGTTAGTAGTGTGATATTACCAGAGAAAATGCTACGCAGGATTAGGTTAAAAACTCTTAATGCCTTTTTGGCTATGTAGTTACAGTGGGATCTAGCACTTAGATCATTAGAGATCAGTACTTTAAGGTCCTTGACAGAGTTTGGATCATCAACAAGGTCTTGACTATTCAGCTTGTATTTTATTTTCTGATTTTTTTTGCCAAATATGTAAGACAGAGCATTTATTTGTTGAGATTTGAAGTTGCCATTTGTTTGACCATTCTGATACATAGTCGAGGTTTTTTTGAAGGGTAGCAGTATTGTCGGTGGTGTTACATCATCAGCGAAGAGAACACAGTTGCTCTTAATATGATCACAGAAGTCATTTAGGTAGAGTATGAAGAGAGTTGGTCCTAGAACACTGCCTTGGGGGACCTCACTGTTGGCAGGTACAGAATTTGATAGGACGCTCCCAATTTTGACCATTTGTTGTCTGTCTGACAGGAATGCTTCTATCCAGTTATGCAGGTATCCAGAGATACCATAAGATTTTAGTTTTAGGAGTAGTTTGTCATGTACCACTGAATCAAAGGCTTTACAGAAGTTGATGTAGATTGCGTCTATTGTTTTGCCCTGATCGAGTTGTGTAGTCCATATGTCTGCATACAGACAGGAGGTTATGCAACTTGCCTCATGGTGTAACTGGAACAATCTGGAATTGAACACACTCAAAACCATAGAAATGGTGGTAGACTTTAGAAGAAACCCTCCCATACTACCACCTCTTACAATACTAGACAACACAGTATCAACAGTAGAGACCTTCAAATTTCTAGGTTCTACTATATTATATGACCTAAAATGGATATCTAACATCAAAAACGTCATCAAAAAAGCACAACAAAGAATGTTCTTTCTGCGTCAACTCAGAAAGCTCAAACTGCCCAAGGAGCTGCTGATACAGTTCTACAGAGGAATTATTGAGTCTATCATCTGTACCTCTGTAACTGTCTGGCCATCACTCTGCTAAACAAATAATTCCCTCAACACTGTTCAACTATTTACAAAGTGTGCACTACTATTACTGTTAATCTTCTTATCACTCCTTATCACCCATCTCCTCCCACTTGTGATTGTAGGACTGTAACTTTGTCGCTTGTATCCTTATGATTTATATTGACTGTTTCCTAGTATGATTTGATTGTTGATTGTACCCTATGACTATCATTAAATATTGTACATTATGATTCTTGATTCTTAACAAATGTACATTTTCTTTATGTATACTGAAAGTATTTATACCAAGACAAATTCCTTGTGTGTCAAATCACACTTGGCCAATAAAAGTATTCTATTCTATGTCATACTAGTGGAACTCGTATGACAACTTGTCATGCTAGTGGAAGTTTTTATAGAATGAATTTCCTATATTAAGTTTTCTTCTCTTCCTGGCACAGCACTGTATAAAGTGTTTGGTTTCTTGTTTTGGAAAATGTGCTTCAGAGAAATCAAGTAATCCCATTCTTGCCCCATCAAATTATCTACAGTATTGTTTTCCTCTTTCTCTATCACCTAATGATCCAGTAATCTTAGACAAAAAAGAAAGAAAAGTGGAAGAAAAGGAATACAGATTCACATCCCTATGATCAGAGGTCATTGCAATGTCCTACCTGCAAATGAATACTTCAGCTTTAACCATAACAATATAAGAGCACACAATAGATACAAACTCAAGGTTAACCACACCAAACGACTGCAGAAAATACGACTTTAGAAGAAACCCTCCCATACTACCACCTCTTACAATATTAGAGAACACAGTATCAACAGTAGAGACCTTCAAATTTCTAGGTTCTTATCACTGGCTCATATGTCACATAAAGCTTTTCCAAAATATGTGCAAACAGGTAAGCTATTTAATGTTGAGTTGGGAAGCTTGGTTGCATTTTTTTTTTAAGAAAAAGCTTCTCTGGATGAATGGTAGTAGTGTCTTGTTGTTGCCTTACTCACTTCATGCTTCCAGGTGCACACAACAGTGCACACAGCACCCCTACCAGTTTTTCCCCTCCAACTGAAACATCCCTTTAAGGTAGACTGGGCTGAGAGAGGGAATATGATCAGCCCATAGTCAAGAAGTAAATTCCTGTGGGTTCAGGTGGATTTCAACCTGCTCAAGAACTTTTATGTTACAATACCTAATTTATTTATGACATATCATACATGGACTAGCCATATATATTAACATTTCATTTGGACTAGTAAAACATAATACAATATTAATATCAAAATGTCATACTATGGCTAATACATCTCAATGGAAGATGATGCAATAAAGGAAATTGAACGAAGTGTTAAATGTGATTGGCAGGCATTTGGCAAGCTAAGCATAATTTTCAAGATAACTCAAGTAAGCTGGGGATCATGGTCCTAGAAGAAGAACTTACTTTGGAAAGGAGAAAGTGTGAATCAGGTATTACACACCAGTCACACAAGAAGAGCAAGACATCCAAAAAGAGGAGCCACCTTCTGGTTGGAGACTCAATTGTAAGGGATGTAAATTTAGGAAAGGAAACTGAGGTTTTGAAAGAGGTGAAGTGTCTACCAGGTGCTACTGCCAGCAGAGACAAGAAGCATATTCTTAAGATAGTCAAGAATGCCAGCAAGGACTGTGATATTGATGCTATCTTGGTACATCTTGGTACAAATGATCTATCCCAGAAGGATGTACTTTCTGTTCAGAAAGACTTCCAGAGCTTGGGGTATGAACTTAGTAATATGGGTTGTAGGCTTATCTTTTCAGAGGTTCTACCAGTATACAAGGAACAAAAAGGGAAAGGGCAGCGTTTAGCAGAGTTTAATGTGTGGCTAAAGGAGTTGTGTAAAAGGGAAGGCTTTGGTTTTATTAGCCATGATGTCTGCAGCTGGTCCAATGAAAAACTGTACAAAAGAGATGATTTGCATCCATCAAAGTAAGGGACTGAGTTACTTGGCATTAAATTCACAGATTTCCTGGATAAACATTTAAACTGAACAGCAGGGACAGAGAATTAATGGATTCAGAACATCTCTGTCCCCAGCAACCTAAAACTAATAAGGATACCAGTGCATGCAAAATAGATGTTTGCGCAGGTAAGATTACCAAACTTGATGCCAACCAAAACCAAGCATTTAATAGTGAGTGCCATACCATATGCACTAATCAAACAGGTGGCAAGAAAGTAGGGACAGGCAGGCACAACAAAGGTTATGTAGACAGTAAACACAGTGTCAGACATAAAGATCTCAAGTGCCTATATACAAATGCACAAAGTCTGGGGAACAAACAGGGTGAACTCGAACTACGAATACATGAAGGTAAATATGATATAGCTGGAATAACAGAAACTTGGTGGGTTGAAACCCATGACTGGAACATACTGGTAGAAGGATACAAACTATTCACACACAAAAAAACAGACCCCATAAAAGAGGAGGTGGAGTTGCACTGTATGTAAAGGACCACTATATTGCTACAGAAATGCATGAAACCAAAGATGAAAACCTCGTAGAATGCATATGGGTCAATATAAAAGATAAAAAGAATGACATGACCATAGGTGTATATTATAGACCACTCAATCAAGCAAAAATATAGATGTGCTTTTTGCCAGTCAACTAACAAACATATGCAGGAATAACACAACAATAGTAATTGGAGACTTCAATTATCCTGATATCAATTGGAAAACTAATTCTGCACCAAGTGACAAATCAAATAAGTTCCTAACCAACCTAGCTGACAACTTTGTTGTCCAAAAGGTAGAGGGTGAAACTAGAGGGACAGCCATACTGGACTTAATTCTTACAAACAGAGAAGAAGTGACAGAGGGAGTTGAAACTGCAGGAACCTTGGGTGAGAGTGACCATTTCATACTAGAATTCAACATAACACAAACACAAGCAACAGAACATAATGACATCTGAGTCTTGGGATTTAAAAGAGCTGATTTCAATAAACTCAGAGAGAACTTGGGAAAGATTCCATGGATGAAAATCCTAAAGGGGAAAACAACTCAAGAATCTTGGGAAACTCTAAAAAGTATGATCATAGAAGCCCAGACCAGCACAATACCACTGAGAAAGAAAAACAAGATATCCAGGAAGAAACCAGCATGGCTGCACAAAGATCTCTCTGGCAAATTGAAAGAAAAAAAGGACAAGTACAAAAAATGGAAAGAAGAACATACAACGAAGGCAGAATATCAGCAGATAGCCAGAATCTGCAAAGATGAAGTCAGGATAGCAAAGGCTCAGAACGAACAAAGACTTGCAACGAAAGTCAAAGATAATAAAAAAAGTTTCTTCCAACATATAAATAACAAGAAAAAAAATCAAGGAAACAGTCAGTCCACTAAAGAGAGAAGATGGCAAGGAAGTAACAGGCAACAGAGAGAAAGCAGAACTGCTTAACTCATTCTTTGGATCGGTCTTCATACAAAAAGAAACTATAGCTCAACCCACCAAAAACATAACTGTAAAAGACAGACCAGAAATAAAAGTTAAAATAAGCAAAAAAAATAATAATAGTAAGAGAATACCTGTCTGATCTTGATGAAAACAAATCACAGGGACCTGATGGATTACATCCCAGAGTTTTAAAGGAGCTGGCAAAGGTCATCTCAGAACCACTGCACCATATCTTTCAAAAATCCTGGAGCACCGGGGAACTACCAGAGGACTAGAAAAGAGCTGATGTGGTTCCCATCTTCAAAAAAGGAAAAAAAACAGACCCAGGAAGCTACAGACCAATCAGCCTAACATCAATACCCGGGAAGATACAGGAAAAGATAACAAAAAAAAAAAACAAAAAACAGATCTGCCAACATCTAGAAACAAGTAAAGTAATAACTAGCAGTCAGCACGGGTTTGTTAAAAACAGATCATGCCAAACCAATCTTATTTCATTCTTCAACACAGTGACTAAATTAGTAGACCAGCAAAATACTGTGCACATAATATACTGTATTTAGATTTCAGCAAGGCATTTGATAAAGTAGACCACAACCTACTTCTTAGTAAGCTAGAAAAAAGTGGAATAGATAGCACCACCACTAGATGGACTCGCAACTGGCTGGCAAACCATACTCAACGAGTAGTCCTTAATGGGTCTAAGTCTACATGGAGGGAAGTAAGCAGTGGGGTGCCACAAGGTTCTGTCTTAGGCCCTGTACTCTTCAATATCTTCATTAACGACTTAGATGAGGGAATAGAAGGGGAACTTATCAAATTTGCAGATGATACTAAGCTGGCAGGAATAGCTAACACCCAAGAAGATAGGCTCAAGATCCAGATGGATCTTGACAAACTAGAACGCTGGGCCATATCTAACAAAATGAAATTCTATGTAGAGAAAAGTAAAGTCCTACACTTAGGCAAGAAAAACCAAAAGTACACATATAGACTGGGTGAAACCAGGCTCAATAGCAATAACTGTGAGAAGGATCTTGGAGTCTTAGTGGACAACCAGCTAAATATGAGCCAGCAGTGTGCAGCAGCAGCCAAAAAAGCTAATGCAATCCTAAATTATATTCACAGAGGGATACAGTCAAGATCAAGGGAAGTATTAATACCACTCTATAAAGCCTTAGTAAGACCACACCTAGAGTACTACATTCAGTTTTGTTCACCACATTATAAAAAAGATGTTGAGACTCTAGAAAAAGGACCGAGAAGAGCAACCAGGATGATTAGGGCAGGAGTCCTCAACCACCGGGCCGCGGACCGGTCCCGGTCCATGGAGCACTCTGTACCGGGCCGCAAATATTTTTTTAAAAAAATGGCAGCTTTCTTCGCCTTCGGTGAATGCTGCTGGGATCGGGATCAAGGACACAAATGAGAGAAGGGGAGGGAGGAAGCAACCAAAGCCTGTCCTGCTCTCTGGCTCAGCGGCTTCGGTTTCCTTCCGCCTCGTTCCTCTCTCAGTCGCTCTCTCGCTGCTCCACCAGCCCAGGAAGAAACTGCTTCAAAGAAGCCGGGGGTGGCTTTTCCTGTCGCCGCAGCTCCTCCGAGCGCCTGTTTTTACCCCCACCCTGCCCACCCGCGCGCGCGCGGTTCAATCCAGTGCTCCGTTCTGCCTGCCTGCCTGCCTTCTTCGTTTCGGAGCAGCTTTGGCTGAGAATAATAACTATTTGCCTCTTTTATCAGCCGAAGCTGCTCCGAAAGAAGAAGGCAGGCAGGCAGGCAGAACGGAGCACTGTGGATTGAACTGGGCGGGCGGCGGCGGGTGGGGTAAATGGCGCCCGGAGGCGCTGCGGCGACAGGAAAGCCACACACACACCCGGCTTCTTTGAAGCAGTTTCTTCCTGGGCTGGTGGAGCAGCGAGAGAGCGACTGAGAGAGGAACGAGGCAGACACCTGAGGAGGGAGGAGACACCTGAGGGATGGGGCTGAGGGAGGCAGGGCCAGGCGTTCCCTGACTTGGTGGTTTGCTGGCAGACGTTTTATTACCCGACTAGGTAACAACATCAGATGTTACCTAGTCAGGTAATGAAACGTCTGCAAGCAAACCACCAAACTCGGATTCTGCCCCCCCACCCCCGGTCCTTGAAAAAGTGTTTGTGCTTGAAACTGGTCCCTGGCACAAAAAAGGTTGGGGACCACTGGATTAGGGGACTGGAGGCTAAAACATACAATGTACGGTTGCAGGAACTGGGCATGGCTAGTCTAGTAAAGAGAAGGACCAGGGGAGACATGATAGCAGTCTTCCAATATTTGAGAGGCTGCCACAGGGAGGAAGGGGTCAATCTATTTTCTAAATAATGGATGGAAACTGAACAAGGAGAGATTTAACCTGGAAATAAGGAGAAACTTTCTGTCAGTGAGAACAATCAACCAATGGAACAACTTGCCCTCGGAAGTTGTGGGAGCGCCATCACTTGAGACCTTCAAGAAGAGATTGGATGGCCATTTGTCAGAAATGGTATAGGGTCTCCCACTTGGGCGGGTGGTTGGACTAGATGACCTACAAGGTCCCTTCCAACTCTGATTATCTGTTTGGTCTGTTTGGTCTGTTTCAAGAACAGAACAGGCCCTATGCCTGAAGAGAAAAGTTTTTGATCAGTGAGAGCTATCTGCTTTAACATATGCCGGTGAAACATGGACACTAATCTCACAATCGATACGAAGGCTAGGAGTGGCACAAAGAGCCATGGAAAGATACATGCTCATCATCACAAGACAAGATAGAAAGACTTGCACATGGACTAGAGAACAAACGGAAGCATACGATGCCATCAAGAGAGTAAAAGAAATGAAATGGAAATGGTCTGGTCCCATAGCAAGACAGACTGACGACAGGTGGACCAAGGCAGTCACAGAATGGATCCCACTTGATAAAAAGCATCCACGAAAGAGACCTAAAACAAGATGGATCAATGAGATCAGCAAGTATTGTGGACCCAATTGGCAAAAGAAAGCTCAGGACCATATTGGTTGGAAGCATGCGGAAGAGGCTTTGGTCCTGCAGTGGATAGACAGTGGCTAAAATGGTGGTGATGATGATGATGAAGAAGAAATGTCAAAAGTTTTTTTTTAAGTTTTTCTTTATTAAACAAATAACACAAACACAAACAAATTTACATTAAAAAGGTTGAACATGGTAGTTTTCCTAACATCAATCATTGTCTTTACTTTGCTAAATCCAGTAATAATATTACATAATTTCATCTATACACTTTAAATATACATATAGTCATTCCTTGTTCTCATAGATCTTCCTCGTCTCTAGCCAAACAGAAAAGTTATCCCATGTTTTATAATATTCCAAATCCTGCTTATTTTTTAGTTCTTTTTTTAATTTATCAATTTCGGTGCATATTGTAAGTTTCCTCAATATTTCCGATTCATTTGGAATATCTTTATTTTTTATTTTTATTTATTATTTATTTTTCCAATTCTTTGCGTATGCCAACCTTGCTGCCGTAATTACATGGATCATATTTTCTTTATCATATTTCCTAATGTTAATTCCTAATAGAAAGAGCTCAGCCCTATGTTGTATTTTAATTCTACACATAAGAAACATCAAAAGTTTAAATACCAATATCTAGGCCAGAGGACTCCAAACTTGGCAACTTGAAGACTTGTGAGCTTCAATTCCCAGCATTCTGGGAGTTGAAGTCCACAAGTCTTCAAATTGCCACGTTTGGGGACTCCAAAGGCTCTAGGCCATTGAACCATTGAAACACAGCATCGTTTATATATTTTTAAAAATAAGATACTGGACCGGTATCTGGCCTCAGCTTACAGCTGGTCACGATGTGATCTAGAGTTTGATGTGGGACCCCGCAGTCACACTGAGGGGAGAATACTGCATCCCATTTATACAGAGAGTCCCGGCAGATGCCATGTGAGGTGTAAATCCTATTCAGGATTGTCCATAGCTGAGGGGATAGTTCAAAATCTGGCACCTTTTTTGTGGGGTCGTTTATATGTCTTCCTACGCCTGGGCGTTCAGTCACCTACCAGTCACCCACCTTTCCATTGGGAATCGATGTTTAAGTTACAATACTTGATGTAAATTAAGGAACGGATGATGAACTTCACAATTCCCTTCCAATCCCAGATCCCCCGAGGAACCTTCTCCTGTGGAAAATTTTGTTTGGCATTTCGACTGTAGGAAATGTGGTCCTGGCTGTGCTTTTGATTGTTCTCATTCTTCCAGGTAAGAAATGTTCTGCTTTGTTCCTTCAACCTGTCATCGTCTCCTCTACCATATAGATGTGGTGGCACAGTGGTTAGAAGGCAGTATTTCAGGCTGGCTCTGCTCAATGCCGTAAGTTCAATCCTGACTGGCTCAGCCTTCCATCCTTCTGAGGTGGGTAAAATGAGGACCCAGATTGTTGTGGGGCAATAGGCTGACTCTGTAAACCGCTTAGAGAGGACTGTAAAGCACTGTGAAATGGTATATAAGTCTAAGTGCTATAAGTACAACTCATCTGCTAAACAGGAATGATGCAGATAAACAATGTGTCAGCCTTGGAAGCCATTTTTCTCTTGGATGCTTTGAGGCTGCCACATTCAGTGCCTGGGAATTTGGGAGGGGGTATTTCATGGTGGGGTAGAAGATTAGACACAACAACATTCTTTCTCAGAGAGTCAAGGACCTGTTGCCCTGCACCTGGAGGGGAGTGAGTGGAGGGATGTCTCCAGTTGGGACAAAGACATGATTGGGCCATGTGATGGACTGATGGATGCAGAGGATGGATCTTTGATTTTGGGGGGGAAAGGGAAAACCCAGAACTCTCAGATTCGGCTTTTCCCAGATGTGTCAATATGACAACTGTAATAAAATGGACCTTTGAGGAAATATTTGTCTTGGAGTTTATTGGTTTGGAGTTAGTTAGTTGGAACACTGACATAATGATGGTTTAAGATTATTTCTACTGCTCAGGTAATATTTTTATTGTCACATTTGTCACAGTAGCACAATTTGCCCTCAGTACAGGTAGCCCTTGACTTATGACCACTTGGTTGGTGATCATTCATTGTTATGACAGACCTTCCTGGAGCTATTTACGACCCAGTTTTGAAGTTTGGACAGCCCCTTCCCCTCCAAGTCATGTGGTTGGATTTGGGCGCTTGGCAACGGGCCCACCTTTATGGCTTTTTTGCAAGATCCTGTGGTCAGGTGACCACCATTTAAGACGTTATTGGCTGGAAATTCGCATTTACTTCCAGTTTCCAGGAAAAAAAAAGTCTATTGTCTTCATGGTTGCAGCACACACAAAAAAATCATGAAATCAGGCACAATCATATGGTGACCCATTTAATGACCTCATTGACCCAACACCAAAATTTGGGCTCAACTGCAGTCATATGTTGATGGCTACCTGCATGTACCCCAATGAATGTTCCAAGATATACTGAATGATCAGAAAATATAGCGAGAACATCACAGCACTTTACGTTTTTCCCATCCCATTTGCTGAAATGCCAACTGCACAGATCTGAACAGACTCTCAATATGCAATCCATCAGTCTGAGTGAATATACATATATATTCTCACACAGCCATCCAGCCCACTTACAACAGAGCCAGCACACCACACCTCCCCACCAGTATTTATAGAGACGGCAGCTCCGATCACGCTTTGCTCACACAAGCATGAAGCCGAAAGCACCAGCCTGAAGATGGCGAGTGGGACCTCGTCGAAATTTCACCAAGATACTCTCAATCGTACACGGGAAAAGACCCAAACATGCCAAAACCTGCATACCTGTACCCGTGAAAATCTATGAAAACAAATATATATGTATGTACGTATGTATTTATTATACACACACACACACACACACACACATATTCACTGCATACATCACTTGTAATGTGTGAAAATGTAGTCGGTAAGGGAGATAGCAACAGCACTTAGACTTATATATACTGCTTCACAGTGCTTTACAGCCCTCTCTAAGCAGTTTACAGAGTCAGCCTATTACCCCCAATAATCTGGGTCCTCATTTTACCCACCTCGGAAGGATGGAAGGCTGAGTTCAACCTTGAGGCGGTCAGGATCAAACTCTTAAAGCGTGTCAGCAAAATTCGCCTCCAATACTGCATGCTAACCACTGTACCATCACGGCTCTTTCAAGATGCACTTGAAAAGATAGGCCAGGTCTGTTTCCAAATTGACACGGGGAAAAGCATGGCTTAGGTCCAAAATAAAAAGAAGTGTGTGGTTAGGCAGACACCTCCCTAATTCACATGTGTATAGATCATACCACATATTTGAGAGGATTTATATGAGATCATATGAGATGAGATTGGGCTTGTCACTGTGAACTTCCAGAGATTTCCTCAGGATCTAGTTATGCCAGCAGCCCTGGAGAGCTAGGGGACAGGTGAACTAACAAGTTGCCTCCATTTGTCTACGAGTTTGGTTTTTCTGCTGTTTTATGTATTTATTCACTGTGGGGTCTCTGTTTCTTTCTAAGCTTGATTGTTTTCTTGAAGATGTTTCATTTCCCAACTAGGTAACATCATCAGTGCAGAAAGAAGTGGGGTTTGCATTCTGATTATGTACAAATGACTTGCCCTGTCAGTGTTCATGGGAGTGTTATTAACTGTTATTGATCATTATTAATGTACTATTATAATTAATTATTAACATAATTAATTTTTAATAGTTAACTGTTTTTAGTTCTGTTTTACACCACCCAGAATCACTCGTTTGTGAGATAGGCAGCTATATAAATTGGTTTAATAAATCAATCAAACATATGAACCTACATAGTGGTTAGAGTGGCGTAGTAGTTAGAGTGCAGTATTGCAGGCTACTTCTGCTAACAGTCAGCTGTCTGCAATTTGGCAGTTCAAATCTCATTGGCTCAAGGTTGACTCAGCCTTCCATCCTTCCGAGGTGGGTAAAATGAGGACCCAGATTGTTGGGGGCAATAGGCTGACTCTGTAAAACCGCTTAGAGAGGGCTGTAAAGCACTGTGAAGCGGTATACACTGTAAGTTTAAGTGCTATTGCTATTGCTATATGAGAGATGACTTAACCCTAGACAAGAGGCAAAGTGACTCAGGGGATTAATGACACCGGAGATGGTCTCAGATCTGGTGGTTTGAGCTCTAGCACTCCGTGGCAGAGTGAACTCGCTTCAGCTTCTGTCCACCGAATAGTTCGAAAGCATGTTCTGCATTGGTGCTCTGTGCAGGCAGTCAGTTTCTTGACAGTACTGAACCTTCCCGGTTGTGGCGCCCACCCAAGGGGCCCCTGGGTGACATTGCAGGAAGAACCACTTGTCTTTCACTCTGGTACAAAGCCGGCTTGCCCTCCTGTGGTGCAACTTGGGAAGCACACCAGCGTATCCTTGCCAGGGCTCATGCCTTGGCAAGCCAAATTATTACTCTTCAGTAGCATTGTGGTCTCCTAGCTACTCTATAATTATACTTATAACCATACAGCAACAGACAGTAAGTGCCACCTATGCAAAGAAGCTGAAGAACCAGTGGACCACCTGGTAAGCTGCTGCAAGAAGATTGTACAGAATGACTACAAGCAGCGACATGACAAAGTAGCAACAATGGTGCATTGGAGGATCTGCAAAAAATATTATTTGCCTATAAGCAAGAACTGGTGGGATCATAAAATAGAAAAAGTCATAGAAAATGAAGAAGTTAAATTGTTCTGGAACTTTAGAATTCTAACAGACAGGCACCTATCACATAACACCACAGACTTAACAATTGATGATAAGAAAGACAAAAAAAGTCTGGAGAGTGGATGTGGCAATGCCTGGAGACAGTAGAAGAAAAGAGAAAGAACTGGAGAAGATAACAAAATACAAAGACCTACAAATAGAAATAGAACGACTGTGGTAAAGGCAAGCAAGGGTGGTACCAATAATAATAGGAGCCTTGGGTGCAATCCCACCACTTGAACATCATTGCATTGACAAAGATGCAATCAGTCTATTGCAAAAGGCGGCTTTACTGGGAACAGCTTCCATCCTGCAACAATACCTGTAACACTGTCAAACATCCAGTTCTGTCAATCCCAGGCCCTTGGTAAGGACTCGATAGGTAGACAAAAATGCCACACCCAGTCTGGACATCTGGCTGACTGTGCAATGATCAATAATAACAACAATACCAGGAGATGCATGAATTGAAGAGATCAGCTAGAAAAAACAACAACAAAATATTGTGATTTGCAAATTGAAGTTGAGCGATTGTGGAGGAAGAAATCAGTGGTTGTACCAACAGTAATAGGAGCCCTTGGAGCAATACCCAAAGGGCTGCCTAGATACATGGAAATTTTGACCTTATTAGACCTGAATATCCTGAATTTGCAAAAAACAACCACAACCCACCTTACTTAGAACTGCCCTATATACTCAGATGCTACCTTAACAGCTCGGAAGTCCTTGGTTAGAACTTGAACTGTTTAGTGTTCACCAGTCCTAGAATCCAATTTGTGAATCAAATTGAAGACAGAGGTGGTATTCAGCAGTTTCCGATCAGTTCTGGAGAACAGGTAGAGGAAATTTTGAGTAGTTCAGGGAACTGGCAAATACCACCTCTGACTGGCATCTATTCTCTGCCTCCTGGGTCCCAGCTGATTGGCACAGGAGAACAGAGCTGGAAAGCAGGTTAGTGGGGTGGGGAAGGGAATGGGGATTTTGCAGTATCCTTCCGCCACCTGCCACGCCCACCAAGCCACACCCACCAAGCCACACCACGCCCACCAAGCCACACCCACAGAACCGGTAGAAAAGAATTTGAATCCCACCACTGATTGAAGATTAATCATAATAACAGTCCTAGACAAATGTAGTTTGCAATGTTTTGCTCTTATTCATATGGTTTTTATTTTTAAAATAACTCTTTAAACCATCCCCCAACAACAAAACCTACAAGATTCCAATGTTTTCTATTTAGTGGAGGCGTTTGTTTTGTGAACCAGGATAAATGATCTTGGATGGCATCCAGGCTCTAAAGTTGACTTATTTCTTAAGGTTCACAGAATGCCGGTCTTCCGAATCATCTATTGAAGCCAATCCCCAGCTGCGTCAAGAATTGTATTCCTTGCGGATCAGCTAATGACAGTGTAACAGGTAAGGCCTGCCTTTTCCAGCATACACTAAAAAATGAAACGCTTCCCATCTCCGCTTTCAAAGAGATGCAGCATAAAAGTTCATAAACAGGTAGCCCTTGACTTATGACCACAATGGAGCCCAAAATTTCTGCTCTTAAGTGAGACATTTCTTAAGTGAGTTGTGCCCCATTTTACAAACTTTCTTGCCACCGTTGTTAAATGAATCTGGCTTCCCAAATAGGCTATTAGTTAAATGCGATCATATTATTGCTAGAATAATTTGCTAAACGTAAATAGGATGAGTATTATTTTGTTTGTACTAAAAGGAGATTAGAAAGGGACTTTGTTTTAAACATGCTAGTGGCACAGCTAAGAACTAAAAAGGGGATAAACAAGAGCGAATATATATTAACACAAATTTATGAATGGTTATAAAAATTGTATAATTTGTTAAACATTGCAAATACAACTAGTCATATATATTCATAATCAAAAGTGATCTTAAGAATATAGAGATTGATATAAAAACAACATATGGGAATTTGGAATAACCAGGATACATAATTTGTATTAATATTAATTATTAAGTTAACAGTTTTGATATTAAATTATTGTCATGTTTGTTTTAAAATGTAAAATTCCCTGTAACCACACTGTTCACACAACATGTTTGTAGAAACAAGAAAAAAAATAAAAAATGTATTGCAAAAAAAAAAAGAAGAAGAATCTCTATTGACTTTGCTTGTCAGAAGGTCACAAAAGGAGATCATGTGATCTTGGGACACAGCAATGGTCACAAATATGAACCAGTTGCCAAGCATCTGAATTTTGATCACATGATTATAGGGAATGCTGCAATGGTCATAACTGTGAAAAACTGTCATAAGTCAATTTTTCCCAGTTCCGTTGTAACTTTGAACAGTCAGTAAATGAACTGTTCGTAAGTGGAGGATTACCTGTGCTGGTACATGTGGTCCTCAACTTACAATTGCAATTGGGAACAGAATTTCCATCGCTAAGCAAGGCTGTTGTTAAGTGAGCCATGCCTCATTGTATGACCTTTTCTGCCATAGTCGTTAAGCAAATCACTGCAGTTGTTAAGCGAATCCTGCAGTGATTAAGGCAACCCAGTTTCCTTCATTGACTCTGCTTTCCTTAAGGTGATGATAAAGATTATATAAATGGTGATCACATGATCCCAGGACACAACAAGCATCGTAAATGTATGCTAGTTACCAAGTGGCTGAATTTTGATCATGCGACCATGGAGATACCACAACGGTCATAAGTGGAGGATTGGTCATAAATCGCATTTTCCAGCGTTATTGTAACTTTGTCAGGTCACTAAACAAATGGTTGTAAATCCAGGATTACCTGTAAATGATTTCAAGAAATATATTTTATTTCATTGACGAGGACAGCCTATTTTTACTGAAATTCTGCTATTTCTGCCAGTGAGATTCAGAGGTTGTATTCAGCCAGTTCTGACCAGTTCTGGAGAAGCAGTAGTGGAAATTTTGAGCAGTTTGGAGAACCAGCAAATCCCACCTCTGACTGGCCCTGCCAACCCCATCTATTCTCTGCCTCCCAAGTCCCAGCTGATCGGCTGGGTCTTCTTTTGTTGCCCTGCACAGGAGAATGGAGCTGGAAAGCAGGTTGGTGGGGTGGGGAGGGAATGGGGATTTTGCAGTAACCTTCCCCTGCCACGCCCACCAAGCCACGCCCACAGAACCGGTAGTAAAAATATTTGAATCCCGCCACTGGTGAGGTTCCCTATCAAAATGGGCACAGAACTGCAAAATAGAGCAAGGAACACCTGATGCCCAGATCTTGCCGAAGACCTCTGGTGGGGAAGGGCTACAGGTAGTCCTCGACTCACAACAGTTCATTTAGCGACTGTCCCAAGATACACAGGCACTGAAAAAAGTGACTTATGCCTGATGTTCACACTTACAACCACTGCAGCATCCCCACAGTCGTGCGATCAAAATTCGGACGCTTGACAAGAGGCTGATGTTTCGGAAGGTTGCAGTGTCCCTGGTCAGGTGATCAGTTTTTTGCGACCTTCTGACCAGCAAAGTCAATGGGAAACCCAGATTCATTTCACAACCCACGTAACTACCTTAACAAAGGCAAACATTCACTTAACAACGGTGGCAAGAAAAGTCATAAAATGGGGCAAACTCACTTAATAAATTTTTAACTTAGCAATACATACTGTATTTTGGGCTCCATTTGTTTTGGCCCGTCGACTGCCAGCAGAGCTAGCAAAGGAATCGGGCAAGGAGGAGGTTGAGGGGGAGCCTAGGCCAGCTTTGGAGCCTTTGAAAGGCTCTGAGGAGGAAGCAGAATCAGAGGCAGAGGCAGAGCTGGGCCTTCTGTCCTCCCCCAGGTGGAGAGGCAGCTGTCTTTGGGCCCTGAGCTGAGTGAGGAGGACAGGTGGGGACCATCCCAGATGTGTGCATGCATAGAGAGGAGAGGAGGGGAGGGGAGGGGAGGGGAGAGGAGAGGAGAGGAGAGGAGAGCAAAGGAAGGCAATAAGCCGGCTCTCAGGGTGAAAAAGTCATAGACATTAGCCAGCCCCTCCCTGGCTGGGAAATAAATAGTAGGGGTTTGGCAGTGGCCTGTTGAATAGAAAATAAAATACATTTTAGTTTATGGACCAAAGAACAACCATCGTTTGAAATTATATTGAAATTAAACTTTTTGATGTAATTGTCTATAATTTCTTGGCTAAATTTACTTTGCTCCCAGGGCTCCCAGTTAGAAAGCCTTCATCTAATAGTTAGCTAAGAATTTTTTTTTTCTTAAGCCAACTTACTTTTCTTGAGTATTAGCCTCCAGGTTTTCCAGGGATTAAAGAAACTAACTTATTTTTTCCCCATCATTGGAATAGGGCTTTTATTTTATTTTTTTATTCTTTTTTGAGAAAGATAGAGCTACCAGTTTGGTGAGCAAGCCTCTTCGCCTTTTAGAAGATATAATTTCAGCATAACTTGACCACCAGTTACAATATTTCTTATTAATTAAATAAACCAGGTGGCATGAGAAAGTTGGTAATTCCTTCTCCCCCAGCAACTTTTCTTTCTTCCACACAGCAAATCTGACTCTAGATCCAAACACAGCTCATCCCCAGCTCTACGTATCTGCTGATTTGAAAAGCGTGAGATGGAAAGACATGCAACAGCACGTGAACGCCAGTCCTCTGAGATACGACGTTATGGCCAGTGTCATAAGCCATCAGAGCTTCAACTCTGGGAAGATGTGCTGGGAGGTAGAGGTGGTGGAGGGAGGGGAGTGGTGGGGGGTGGGAATTGTTAGGGAATCTTCAAAGAGAAATGGGCCAATTCTTTTCGATTCTCGTGGGGGCTACTGGGGAATTCAGCGACATGAGGGACGGTATGAGGCGATTACCGAACCCAGGACAAATTTGACATTGTGCCATCCTCTGAAAAGGATCCGAGTTTCTCTGGACTATTCACAAGGCCTCTTAGCCTTTTTTGATGGTGACACGGATGCTGAAATCTTCGCTTTTCCAAAAGAAAATTTTAACAGAGAGAAGATTCACCCATGGTTCTTGATCTATAAATGGAATGGACAGCTGATCCTTCACCCGTGATATGGTGGAGCAATGGGGTCATCACGATGGAAGAGCTTCACATCATCTGCCTTCAGCTCTCCTCCACTCTTTCGGTTTTTCTCTTTCACCATCCCTGTTTCTATTTCCTTTGCCTCCAATTCCTTTTGTCCTTCTTTTCCATCTATCGCAGGAGTGTCAACCTCAATTTCATTGAAGGCTACGGTTGACCTCGGGGGGGGGGCTGGGGGCGGTGGCCAACTGGGTGGGTGTGGCCAACTAGGTGGGCATGGCCAGCTTGCCGCCACTCCCCAAACTGCTGGCATGTTTTCTCTTCGCATTGGGTAGACTGGACTGAAGCGACATGAGCCAGTCCCTTACATTTTCCAGGGCGGTTCCGTGGGCCGGATCCGACCACATCGTGGACCCGCGAGCCTTGTGTTTGACACCTCTGCTCTATCGCCACCCCAAATGCCTGTCATGCCCCTGTCAGAATCTGAATCCAAGAAGACAAACAGCTGACAGGGGGAGGGAGTGTGGCTCCATTGACTGTGGAGGAGGCTGGGGAAGGGCAAAGTCCGGCTGAGCAGAGCAGGGAAAAGATAGAACAAGGCAGAGGGAGTTCAGAAGAAGACCCAGGGCCCACCTCCTCTTCATCCTAGGGCACGCAGGTAGGAACAGAGAAGAGAGCAACATGGGTTGCGTGGCTTACTATGGAGGAAAGGGCCCTGATTCCCTTCATTAGCCACACCTGGGAATGAAAGTTTATAAGAACTGAATGCTGACTGCAGCAGCTGCTGGGAGCAAATGTGACTTTATCTTGTCTTTGCTTATCTGTTTTCCTGACATCTTTCTAACTGTGTGAGTTTTGCCATGCTTTCATGCCTGGAATTCTTGCTCCTGCCCTGCCAAACTTATTACCTCAGTTTGGCTTCATTGGATTTATAGTTACAGTTTGTGTTGACCATGTTTTGGACTTCATTCTCTGCAGCCAAAGGCTGTTCCTGGGAGAGTTTTTGTCCATCCAGAGGGTAATCAGGACATTGGGGGCAAAGTTGGAGCTAATAAATGGAATCCTAACCACCAAGAACTCTTCTAGATCAACAATTTACTGAACTGCAATAATTAGCTATGTTTCAAAAATAATTTTTAAACAAGCTTAACGAAAAAGAACTGGAGGTATAAATCACATTTCAATCTTTCTCCTGAATTTGAGGATTGTGCCGAATACTTATTTGTGAGGGGGTCCTTGGTGCCCTCTGAGCTTGGTTGTCTTCTTGCAGATGTTTCAATAATACCCAAACTAGGTAACATCATTAATGCTAGTGATGCACTGATGACATTACCTCGTTTGGGTAATGAAATGTCTGCAAGAAAACAACCAAGCTCAGAGACCACCAAGGACTCTTCATTTCAACCCTGAGCTATAAATATTCTCCTTTACTGATACCTATTTATGGACTAAGGGGATGGGGGACACAATGACTCAGCAGTTAAAGAAACTGGGTTTGTTGACTGAAAAGTCAACAACCCAGATTCGAGTCCCGAGCGCTATGCGATGAGGTGAGTTCCTTTTACTTGCCCCAGCTACTGCCCACTTAGCAGTTTCAAAGCATGCAAATGCAAGTAGATAAATAAGTACCATTCCAATGGGAAGGTAAGAACATTCCCTGCACCTTAACATACAGTCATACTGGCCACATAACCATGGAAGCATCTCTCGGCTAAGAAACGGAGATTACAACATTTTCTGGGCATTTACAATGTCAGCATATTCTCTTCACTAGACTTGCCAAGCCCAGTTCCTGTAACCGTTCTTCATATGTTTTAGCCTCCAATCCCCGAATCATCTTAGTTGCTCTTCTATGCACTCTTTCTAGAGTCTCAACATCTTTTTTATAGTGTGGTGACCAAAACTGGATGCAGTACTCTAGGTGTGGTCTTACTAAGTCTTTATAGAGTGGTATTAGTACCTCACTTGATACACACTTCACGCCACTGTTGCTAGAAACTCTGTTTATATATAGTACCACTGAGCAAACAAAGAGTACCGTCATCGTGTAGCTTCCCTTATTAGCAGCATCTTCATCTTGAATTTTCAAGACTTGTAGTTCTGATTTGTCAGATTTGCAAATGAAATCTTTGTTGCAACTGTGTTCCTGGCCATTTTGTTTTATTCTATTGCAGTCTTCTTTCTGTTACTATAATTTGCTCTTATTTGCTGTAGCTGGCTATGACTGGCTGTTTATGCTGCTATTGCTGCTGCACACTTGGATGCAGTTTCTGGGGCCATTACCTTACTAATGGCTTAGACCAAAAATTTTGGATACAATATTGAATTAGAGGAGTGGGAAAAAATGTGGAATAAAAATTATACTTTAACAAAATCTGCCGCATATAAAGAAAATCAATACAAGATGTTTAGGATATATCTCCATTTAGCTCCAACAAGACTTGCAAAGATATATCCTAATTTAAATCCCAATTGCTGGAAATGTAAACAAGTGAAAGGTACCTGTTTCCAGGTCTGGTGGCTATGTCCAGAAATTAAAATATACTGGACCAAAATACAAAAATGATTAAATGAAATCACCCACTTTCGAATAGAATTGAAGCCTGAATTGTTTCTCCTAGGAATCATTAAGGAAAAATACCCCCAAAAGATTAAATATTTGATTATACATATTATCATGGCAGCGAGAATTGCACTAGCACAAGCTTGAAAAATGGTGACTATACCGTCAGATAATAATCCGTAAAATTTTTGAGCATGCAGAAATGGATAAACTCACCACAGAATAAAACAATAAGGAAGACTCAAAATATTATTCAATCTGGGATAATTGGCATCAATGGATAAATAGTAGGAATATGAAATGTATAGTTTAGAAATAAGATATAAAATTTGTATGTATGATTAACTAGAAATTGTTAAAATGTATGAATATTTGAAATGTATGAATATAGTTAAGACCTTTGTACTGCCAAAGAACGATGAATTGTACAAACTTGTTTTCTTTATAGACATATTTGTATTTTAATATTTTAATTTCAATAAAGGTTTTTTAAAATTAAAAAAAGTTCTGTTTACATATAGCACCACAGTGCAAACAAAGAGTCAGTCACCATGTGCTTTACTGCTCAATTGTAATAGGAAACAGGAAACTCTACTTAGAACAAACCAGAATAGAGCATATACCATAGATCCAAACCTGTAAACACTGCCATCTACTGGCTGAATGCTATTGTAGTTGCTGCACAGAAATACATTCCAACAATGAATTTCAACAGTTATGGATAATTCCAGCTGCTGAGATTTGCAAGCCCAAGATATGGAAACTGTACATCAAGTTTCAGGGGGGAGGGGGGGAGAAGTACAGTAGTCCTCAACTTACAACCATTCATTTAGCAACTGTTCAAAGTTAAAATGGCACTGAAAAAAGTGACTTAAAATCGATACTCATACTTACAACCATTACAACATCCTCACAGTCACATGTTCCACAGTCAGATGCTTGGCAATTGGCATATATTTAAGAGGATTGTACTATCCTGGGGTCACCATTTGCGACCTTCCCAGCCAGCTTCCAGCAGGCAAAGTGTGATATGTAAAATTATACCTGAATGGTTGATTTTTAACACACAAAGTCAATAAGGGGGGGGAGCTGCATTTGCTTAATTGTGTAGTGATTTGCTTAACATCCATGGCAAAAAGGTTGTAAAATTAGGCATGACTCACTTAACAGCTGCCTTGCTTTACCATAGAAAACCTGATCCCAGTTGTGATCCTAAGCCAAGGACTATCTGTAGATAAAATCCTATCTCCTCTAATTTGGAATCCAAAGCCACTTTCTCCTATCTTTCTTGGGAAATCCAAATTCTTGCAAAGCTGGAAATTGTTGAAGGAAGAGAAAAAGCTCTTTTTTGTTTCCCACACCATGGCTAATTAAGCTGACAAGGTGTGTTGAACAATTATTATCATCATCATCACATAGGGAATTTCCCAATAGGAACCTGTAGATTAATCCTCCACATCCCTTCACCTACACTGTAGAAAGGAGTGTTGTAGGAAGGAGTATCTACACCAGGGGTGTAAAACTCAAGGGCCCTGGACCAGGCCTGGCCCACAGGGTGCTTAAATCTGGCCCGCGGAGCCAGCCTGGAAATAGCAAAGGACCAGCCTGTGGTGGCTTTGGCAGCCATGGTCCCCCACACCCAATTTTCGGCCTAGGTGGCCTCCTGCAGCACTCTGCTGGCTAAAGCGGGGTGCCGAGGGGGGCGCACTACACACAGTTTTGGCTGGTGAAGTGGCATCCATTTTGACTTTTCCCTCCCAGCTGGCCCACGGAAAACTACAATGCT